>NW_008602606.1:955-1353 GCF_000691845.1 Merops nubicus | reverse complement strand
CCCCTCGGGGAGCAGCCTGGTCCCACAGGATCTCGGGGGATTGGGAGGGCTCAAACAGCCTGTCCCTGGGGGTCACATCCTGTCCCCGGGGACCACCTTCAGACCCTGGGGGGTCACATCCTGTCCCTGGGGGTCACATCCTGTCCCTGGGGGGGGTCACTCCTCCTCCCTAAGCCCCCCCAGGGGTCTGTTCCAGGTGAATTCAGGTGGCCCCTGGGCTCAGGGGCACCCAGGGAGCTTCGGGGATGCTGCGGACGCTGTCCCCGAGCCCTGGTGACACACGTGTCCCCTCAGGCCACCATCCTGGTCTTCCAAGCGCTGGCCCAGTACCAGGTGCTGACCCCACGGCAGCAGGAGCTCAACCCGGACGTGTCGCTGCTGATGCCGCGCCGGGCCAG
>NW_008602606.1:621-943 GCF_000691845.1 Merops nubicus | reverse complement strand
GCTGCCGCGCCGGGCCAGCGCCGTCACCTACCGCATCGAGAACCGCAACGCCCTGGTGGCACGGACTGCTGAGGTGACACTGCTGCCACTGCTGTCCCCACTGTCCCTGCTGTCCCCAGCCACCCCCGGGCTCTGCTCACCCTCCTGCTGCTGTCCGTGGGATGTCCCTGTCCCCTCTGGCCCAGGACACTCTCGTCCCCTCGCTATGGCCCCACGTGTCCCTGTCCTTCCCTCCACGTCCCGTCCCTTCTGTCACCTCCCAAGGCTTGGCATGTCCCTGCCGTGTCCCTGCGTGTCCCAGGCCTGTCCTCTCCCTCGCTGT
>NW_008602606.1:315-602 GCF_000691845.1 Merops nubicus | reverse complement strand
TCCTTGTCCTTTCCCCATCCCGGGATGTCCCTTCCACGTCCCCTCCCTGCTCTCACGTGCCACAGGCTGTCCCTTCCCTTCCCTGTCCCTCCCGGGGGACGTCCCTGTCCCTGCCCAACGTCCCCTCTCCCTGCAGACCAAGTTCAACGAGGAGTTCAAGGTGAAGGCCGAGGGCACGGGCAAGGGGACGATGACGGTGGTGACCATCTACAACGCCAAGGTCCCCGAGAAGGAGAACAAGTGTGACAGCTTCGACCTGCGGGTGGACGTGGAGGACGTGAAGACGG
>NW_008602606.1:0-302 GCF_000691845.1 Merops nubicus | reverse complement strand
CCCTCCCCTGTCCCCTCGTCCTCTCCGTGTCCCTTCTGATGTCCCCTTTGATGTCCCCTCCCAGGCAAGGAGATGGAAGGCGTCTTCCGCTCCGTGAAGATCACCATATGCGCCAGGTAGGGGACCCTGGGGACACTGGGGACACTGGGGAGGGGGGATGCTGGGGACAGGCGGGTCCCTGCAGGTACCTGGACAATGTGGATGCCACCATGTCCATCCTCGACGTCTCCATGCTGACGGGCTTCTCACCCGACCTCCAGGACCTGAAGAGGGTGAGCGTGGGGACACGGGGACACAGGACC
>NW_008602605.1:0-1680 GCF_000691845.1 Merops nubicus | reverse complement strand
CCAGCCCCAAGAATTGCCCATTTGTAGGTTTTGCACTCCGTCTCTTAGTTTTTGAATACTTCAGTGGACTGATTCTGAGTGATCAGATAGATTGATTGATGGTACTGAAAAAGCAAATCGTGGTGCATCCTTTGGATTCGAGGGTATTGTAAAAAAAGTAAAAAAAACCCCAGTCCTTTAAGTCCATCACTATAATGTTCCAGTTTTGGGGAATCATCGTTGGAGAAGACAGTCCTGGCTGCAGAGAACCCATGTCCTCTAAAACCTCACAGCTTGTGCACACAGCTCTATCCATTCTGATTGCCAGACAGTGTACTGCATTCCAGTTAAAATCATGCTGGCGATGAAGCTCTTTTCGAAATAGAATATGGCAGTTCCTCTCACTGTGGGTCTCGGCTCAGTCTGATTATTACAGGGAATGCTTGCAACATTTCAACATCCCCGTCAGCTGCCGCTTGTTTGCGAACAGCAGCCCATTGGTCAGGGGGATTCAGAGGAGGATGTAGATCGGGCTCTTTTTCTGGATCAAGTGGGTCAGGTACCCAGGGGTCCTTTCTCAAGGCCCCCCCCCCACAGTACTGACCTGTTCTACCTTAAGACTTTGCTGATATTCTGTACCACTCACGGCATCAACCAGTTCCTCCTTAAGAGTTTGCTGAGACTTTATTGGAGAAGCAGCGAACAGAGTTAGGGAGGATTCTAAGACATAAGTGTAGGAGGAATCTCCCTTAAGCTTGGCAGTTCTTAAAGAAATATGGTTTTTTAGCACTTCAAAGACAGTTTGCCAGAGACTTAAAAAGGCAATAATTGTCTTGTTGCCTTGGGTGGAGCAGTCCCATAAAACAACTCACAAATTATTCCATTTTTGGGGCTTAAAAACGTTAGCGGTATTTAGATCAGGGTCTTGGCTATGGTCTCACAGTAAGTCTCTTTAGACTGTTTTCGTCTAAAGGGCGATTTTGCTTCTTGTCGGAGCTTTCGCTACCGATTACGTGAGTCTAACCTGCCGTTTGGTGGATATCAATCTGACTCCTTCTCAGGATCTATTGGCCCTGGATTGAAAGGGTATTCCTTGCCCCTACTGGCCAAAGCAATGACTGCCATTGCTGCAGTGGCACTGGTAACCCCTGCCTGTTTCTCGTCCTCTGATGGACAGGGAGGGACAGTAGGGATGGACGAGGAGAATTCGGGGCTGTTGGATTTTGTGGCCTCCCTTTTCACCTTAAGGACTTCACAAACAGTCCTCCAAATGCTCAGCGGTGTTGTCGCCGGTGTCATCGTCTTTGGTGGCGGCGTCCCAGAGCTTAACCCCTGCTTGATCCCATACAGCTACTCGGAACACTTGGTTAGAGTCCAGAGAAGGGGTTTGTACTTTAAGCCATTCAGCATCAGCTTTAAATCATAGTCCTTCCATGTCACCCCCTGTTCTTTTAAAAGGGCTTTAAACATAGAAAGCACAGAGGCTTCTACTGTTATTATATTAACTTCCATCGTTTTTGTTCTCAGCTGCTCACTCTCTGTCCAGCAGAAAGGTCTGTAGGAGCTTTTGTAGTTCAGCTGAGTGTTGCCACCGGTTCGACCTCTAGACTGACTCTTAAAATCACGATATGGGTGACATCCGTGGCAATGAACTGCACAGTCCAGGCTCAAAACCCTCGATCTTCCTTACTTAATGAAGTA
>NW_008602604.1:0-8859 GCF_000691845.1 Merops nubicus | reverse complement strand
CCGCGGCCGGAGCTGCGGAGGATGAAGGACCCGGCGGACGGCCCCGTTTCAGTGCTGGCACACGTCGCTGTGCAGAACCAGGAGTGAAGGTGGGGAGGGGGATGGCGCTAAGCTGCGCTCGCTGCTGCGGCTCCGCTCTTCACACGCCCTTGCTCGTCTGCTTTAGATAGAAAAGGATTTTAAGTTGCCACGTGATGCAGCTTTTTCCAAAAGAGTTTTATCTCTTCTTAGAATCATTAAAGTTGGAATAGACCTTTGAGATCATCCAGTCCAGCCATCAGCCCAACACTACCATGACCATTAAACCCTGTCCTGAAGCACCACATCCACATGTTTTTTGAATACCTCCAGGGATGGTGACTCCAGCACCTCCCTGGGCAGCCGTGCCAATGCATCACCACTCTTTCAGTAAAGAAATTCTTCCTCATATCAAATCACAACCTCCCCTCATGTAATTTAACCCCAGATCCTCTCATCCTATCACTTTTCACTTGGGAGAAGAGACCAACACCCCCTTCAGTCCAGCCTCCTTCTGGGTACTTGTAGAGTGTAGTAGTAAGGCCTCCCCTCACCCTCCTCTTCCCCAGGCTGAACCATCCCAGTTCCCTCATAAGACATGTTCCCCAGACCCTTCACCAGCTCTGCAGCCCTTCTTACCCTGCTCCCTGTGGAATGGTCTGGGTCCTGCAGGTCTGCCTGTGCCTGGCCATGTGCCTGACCGCTGGCTCTGCCTCACACCCTCCTCCTCCTCCCTGAGACGTCTCTGGAACCACGGGACTCGGGCTGTGCTGGGTGAGAACCATCCAGCCTGCTCTGCTCGCCTTGCACGGGTACCTGGGGCTGCCCCGTGCCCACGGGGGTGCTGCCCTGGGCTGCCTGCTGTCACCCTCAGCTGCGGGCTCCCCTTCACCCACAAGGCAGCCTGCTCTGGCAGCCCCCAGGCACTCTCTACAGCTTCAAGCTGTGCATGAGGCTCTCGGTAGAGAGGTAATTCTGAACAGTATATAAGCAGGGAAAATCTGCTTCCTTTTATTTTTCTGGTTATTTACAGTCACTTCTAGTCCAGTTTCTGACCAGCAGCTCAACCCAGTTCAGCTGGTGTGAGGTAAAGACACTCTTTGCAGCCTGCCACCACCCTGTCCTTAAACAAGTCTGTTTTAAGATGGTCTAAGCTGTGATCTGCCCTGAGTGCCAGGAATGTGTTCCAGACACAGGGAGTCAGTATTGTCCTCTTTTCTCCCTGCCTTGTCAATAAGACAGTAAGTAGAATTTGCCTGGGAGCCACTGAGCCAAAGACCCCTCAAAGCAAGTTTTTCTTAATCCCTTTATTTTCTGTAAGGGAAAAACCAAACCACAAAGTGCTTAAGTTTCTGGATTAATAATTAAATAGGAGCTAGGCATAGACTAAAAAATCATATACAGCTGTCTCTGGAAAGTATTTTCACACTTGAATTATTGTTGGACCAGTGGCTTCTGGCATCAGCTGTGCAGAATAAAGCCCAATATCCAATAAAACTACAAACCATCTTAAGGTGTTGAGTCAGCACCAACCAGACACTGAGGTACCTCCTTGAGGTACAACATTCTGATATGACTGACCATACCCTTGACAACTCCAGCTGTGGTGGAGCAGCTATGCCCTGTGTTGAACTCAGGGCTCATTCTGAACGTGGGCAGAACCTTGGGCTGGGGTGAAATTTGGCTTGGGAAAGGCCAGTGTAAACCCCCCAGTCCTGCATGGGAATCAAGTAGCATACTGCTCCTTCACCAGAGGGGTGAATTTTTTCCCTCAGCAGTTTTGTGGTTCTGGCAAACCAGAACATCACTATACACATCTGGGGATGTGCATATTGTACCATACTAGTGCTGTCACACATTGCCCACCCACAGGAGAATGTTTTCCTGATGTCACTCAGCTGTTTCAGATGCTTGTGTTACCTCAACTCCTTTTGTGCATACTTCTGCATCTTTATACTTTGTGGCCAGCAGCTTGAGGGAGGGAATTCTTCCCTTCTACTCTGCCCTCAGAGACCCCATCTGGAGCACTGTGTTCAGCTTTGGGGACCTCAGCACAAGACAGAGACACAGATCTGTTAGAGCAGGTCCAGAGGAGGGCCACAAAAATGACCAGAGGGCTGGAATGCCCCTCCTGTGAATAAAGTCTGAGAGAGTTGGGGTTGTTCAGCCTGGAGAAGAAAAGACTCTGGGGAGATCTTATTGTGGCCTTTCTATATATAAAGGGGACTTGTAAGAAAGATGGGGAGAGACTTTTTGCTAGGGCCTGTAATGACAGCACAAGGGACAACGGTTTTGAACTGAAAGAGGGTAGATTTAGTGGGACATAAGGAAGAAATTGTTTATGATGAGGGTGGTGAGACACTGGAAGGGGTTTCCCAGAGAAGTGGTGGATGCCCCATCACTGGAAGTGTTCAAGCTCCAGTTGGATGAGGCTTTGAGCAACCTGATCTAGTGAAACATGCCCCTTCCCACAGCTGGGGGGTGGGAACTAGATGATCTTTAAAGGTCCCTTCCATCCCAAACCATTCTATGATTAATTCTGTGATTCCATTTAATGGCCAATTACTTCATACACATTGAAGGAGTTTCAGTAGCTTCCTAAATGTGTCATTCACATCTGTAGATAGATTTCCCTCAGTGTTCAGCTGAGATGGATGTACAGTTACCACAGCTCCCCTGGCAGAGGTAAACTGGCTGTCATGTACCTCAGCCCTTAAATCTTCTTGCTTGCTACTGACATTTAACACATCCTTGTGTAAGTATGTGAAGGGTTTGGGGTTTTTTCCTTTGTAGAATGGAGACCTTTCATGAGCTTCAGATGGGAAATCTGTATAGCATTCTTACACACTTGACTCACTGCAACTTACAGTTGTGAAGGCAAAAATGTTTTTGAGTGAGAAGCATGGGACTGGAAACCACAGGCTGAATGCAACCATATGAATCAAGGGGCTTGGAGGCCGATGCAGTTGCAGTTACAGTCTGTGTCAGTTATTCTCACAGGTCAAATGGAACAAGCCCTTGGACCAGGATTTCTCCAGAAGAGCAGTATTTTAGCAGTATTTCCAGATGGAGAAAAGACATTGTATCAGAATAGAAAGCACCTCAAAAATGAGCTGAACTGCTTTGCTTTGCACAGCTACTAGAGGGACGAGAAAGCCTTGGTGGATTACACAGATGGCAGATCTATAAGCCTCAATAATTAAAAGATTAAGAATTTATCATTTGGTGTCAAATTAGGATAATAATTCTCAGAGGTATACGTGGAATAAAATCCTGGAGTTCCTGAGGAAGGAGCATGTTTTCTGAATTTTGGGATAGTCATTTCGTGCAATCCTGTGGGATTTGCTACCATTTTTTTTAACCTAACAATAAAAGCTGCTTTTTCCATTTAAGTTAAAAGCAGCCATCTGTGTGCGTAAGGGTCTTTTCCTCTGGGACAGAGATACTGGGTTTCCAGTCTTCCTTCTTCTCTGGCATTTGTTAGTCCATTAATCATACGACTTAGCACTCCTGCAGTGCTATATATATATCCAAAACTCCCTGCTACCATGAGGGCCTTAATTTTGTAAATGAATTTTAAGTGGGTGGATCACTGGGCTTGGGCAGAGCCCCACAGAACACAGCAGGGGCTCCCAAAAATGTAAGAGAGTCTGAGGCCTGAGGTGCAGTCCCTCTGGTAACAGTGTTGTCCTCTACACTTTTTTCCATCTGGAAACTCTAAGGTGTAGGTGATGGCAACAAAGAGCCTACATCTGTGACAACGTTTGGAAACCCTTGTTGCTCAAGAAGGGAAAAGGAAGTCTTGACTGAGCATTATACCTCACTTTACTGTTCTTTAAAACCAGATCTAAGGCTCGTTGTGAGGGTTATTTAATGACATTATTTACCTAGATACAGACACAAAACACGTGTAGCACCTCATTCCCTGTAAAAGTCAGGAAGGGGTTTCCCACTGAAATGATTTCAGCTTTGCTGAGTACCTGAAAAAATCCTTGAAGGGGGGGATATGGGATTGAAATGAAATGTCTTTTCCCCCTCAGACCAAATTGCTGTATTTTATCTCTTTGGAGTAATGCATGTTCAGACGTATGTTTTCAATTACATTGACATATAACTGCCTTGCCTGGTGTTGCTTTGCTTCATGGGAGCTGTAGTTTAGATCCCATTTTGTGCCCTGGTTTTGGTTCCCTGGGGAACAGTCTCCCCTCTGGCTGGGCTGGTCAGGAGATACATGGGGTCCATATGGGGCAATGCATAGCAGTGCAGAAATACTTAATTTAGCTTTGACCCAAAATATTTTATTCAATGAAAAATTGTCTGCAGGTCTCCGTCCCAAGTTGGGAGAAAAAAAGATGGTGAAATAGCAGAATTTCCTGCAACATAGAAGCTGTTTTTCAAAAGTCCCAGTTCCCATTCTGTGCCCAAAGGTGCTGTGCCTTGCTGCTGCTTCTTTTATTGGTACAGCACTAATCACATTCCACCCTCTGGATGGAGAGAGACGTACTCTGGAGATCAAGGTGGGTTCTTCTGAGAAATTGTGCTTGGTGTTTACATTCCTAAGTGTTCAAGACACAAAGTCCCACTTTCAGAAGTAGCTTACAGTCTGCAGTGCCCAATGAACTAAACCCAGAAATTAGGGTCCTAATTATTAGGAGAAGACTTTCTGATTGGCCTAATTAGTTGAATATCAGGTGTAAGTCAATTCTGTGCTGAAGTCTCGAATCTCTTGATAGACATGGTGATTACTATTTGAATTTCAAAGTGACTTTCAAGTTATTTTAAACAGAAATTTGTGTGTCTGTACGTAAGGAGAATATTGTATTTTAAATATTTTCCTAACTGAGAGCTCCTAGGATTTCCAGGTGTCACTGTTCCTCAGTGTACTGAACAACTTTGGTGGGGTTTTGTTTTGTGTTCTTAAGAGGTGGTCAAAAGAAGAGAAGTGCAGCAAGCTCTGCTCCCTGAATAGAGATGCTGAAAATGTTGAAGAGATTTTCGGAAAGCTGCCTGAGATTAGCTTTATAACAAATTCTTTAGACTAAAAAAATAAATCCAGATTTTAAATAAGCATTGCTTTTATAGTTAAAGTAATTTATCCTCATGTCTTACAGAAGCATAGCTCAATCCAGCTTTGGATATTAAAGAAATAAAGTTCAAAGATTCAGTATTAAATATTTTAAATTAACTTCTTTGGATCAAGGGCGTCTAGACTTTGTCAGTAAGAACAATGCTATTAACCAAGTCAGACTGATACCCGTTTTCATACCAATCATTTATATCCAAGTAATAGTTATCATGTGCTGAGTGCTGTTCACGCACAAGGGAGGACGTTTGTCCTTTCCTGAAAACGCTGCACTCACTGTGGGAAAAAAAAAAGCATTTTATTTGCTGAGGGCTGAATAGGCCCTTCAAACATCTGCATGCTGTTAAACAACCCAGAAAATAATAATGCCTGTAAAAATAAAGTAATGAGCTGTAGCTTCCTCCATACCTGGCTTTAAAGACACAGGCCCCCTTCTCCACAGTCAGTGAGCCTTTTGTTTGTGAAGATCAACCTCTTCACTCTGGAGCTAGTGAGTTTGTACTTGTACCCCAGCAAAAAGAACTGAGCAGCTTGCTGCTGGCTCTTATTTGGATGGCAGTCGCTGCAGCCTAAGATCTTCTACTGTGCTTCTTCATCTCAGGAGGAGGAGGAGGAACAGCTGGTTCCCTGCACCCAAGCACAGTCCCAGCTGCTGCTTTCCTGCTCCATCCACAGACAGTCCTGTGCCAGCAGGACTGATAGCGAGGGTTTTCTGGTGACAGCATTTCCCCATGTGCCTTATACTTTCTGCCTAGTGAACCTTTTGGAATGATAAGAGGGATTCAGTCCATTTGTGACAGAAGGGAGGATCGTATGGGGGACATGGGTGGGAGGAAGGAAGAAAGAACCCAAACTGCTGCCTGTTTAGTAGCTGGACAAAAGGCACAGAGCATACAGCATTGTTTTATTTAGGGTCAGCGTGGTGATTTCAGTCACAGCTCTCTTCCCACTGCTGCAGTGATGCAGTGCCAACGAGTGCTCACCCAGCACCAAAGCCCACCTGTACCACCTTCTGCAGCAACCAGCAAGCCCTGGCACATCTGCAGCTTTGAAGACCTCAGTACCACCGCTAACGAGAACAAGGCAGTCAAATTCTAAACGGGGTGTAATTTAACTCAGTTGTTTTTTTGTTTATTTTGTCCTAAAGCCGGTGCTGTTATCTCCTGAGCGCTTCAAGGGAATGTGCTGTGGTGACTCAAGGCAGGACCAGTCTCTGCTGCCTGGTGTGCCCTCTGCTGGAGTTCAGAAATTGACGGGAGGGAGGCTGGGAAGGTGAGGAATAATTTGGAGCTCCACTCAGAGCAGGTTTTGCCTGACACCTGGAATTTCAGGGTAGAACCCCTGGGGATCAGCCACGAGGACAAAAGACGTTCAGGAGACCTGGCTGATTTATAAAAAGAAATGCTGGAAAAGTCAGGGACAAGTCAGCCCATTGTGGAGGAAGACAGGGAAGTCTACAAGATGCATTTTATGCTCTGACAGAAGAGAGATTATAAAAACATTGGTTAGCTACTTGGACACAAAACCCAGAAAGCCAAAGCTCAGCTTGAGATGAAGCCAGCAAGGGACATTAAGGAAATGTCTCGTTATGTGGGGTAGGACAGGGTGGTGGAGATACCTTGACTTTTGTGAGGCTTCCCTATAGTGTCTCCTACAGCATTCTCATTTGGAAGGTGAGGAAGTATGGGGAAAACAAAAGGACTGAAGAGAAAATTGACTGAATTGCCAGACTCAAAGGATAGTGATCAGTGGCTCATTATCTGGCTGATAATGGGTAGCCCAGGAGACAATATTTGGGCTGATAGTGTTCAACACCTTTATCAGTGACTGGGAGGAGAACACAGAGTACACCCTCAGCATCTCTGCAGGTAACAGCACAGTAGGGAAAGTGGCAGAGCCTCAATCCAGAGAAACCTCAACAGACACAAGAAAAGGACTAACAGAGACCTGTTGTGGCACTTCAGGAAGGGCTTGTGAAGTTCCACACTGGGGCAGAACTGCTGTAGCTGTGCTTATCTTCTCTCCTGTCTCCTGGATAGACCTCGGGACTGATACAGCCTTGTCTTTGCCCGACCTCCTCACCAGGCTTTTTTCAGTGACCCTGGAGCTGGGTCATCCTGGGTCATCACCTCACCTGGCTGGGGGAGTTAAGTGGCACTGTTCAGGTCCTGTGGGGCTGTGCCAGAGGGGTGGGTGTGTGAGGGCACTGTTTGTGCTGTGGCTCTTAGCTCCTGGTTTGTCCTTCCTTGAGGAATAGTTTCCTTGCCCTACTCCTGTTGCTCCTTGATGTTTCACTGACCTCTGTTTTCAAGGCCAGAACTGACCAATTATATTACATACTCAGGCCTTACCTTCAGCACAAGGAATAAATCTTTACTGGTTTGACACTAATAGCCTTTGGCTGACTGAATGTATCTACCAGGAAAATACATGCTTCTGGGCATCTCATTGCCTCAGCTATTTCCCTTGGTTACATCAAAGGTGAGGCTCAAATCATGTTGGATTTCTGTTTGGAACTTTCAAGACTTTTACTTAGTGAATGGTTGAATTACAGAATATATTGTATTTTAAGTTATATTTATTAGAGGATATTTTTTACTTGTTTTTTTCTCTTTACTTTTATACTTCTTTTACTTTTTTACTTGCTGTTGACCACCACCTTTGGAAGCTGAACTGCACCCAAAGCCTTCCCAGTTGCTTTCTCAGGCCTGCAGAAACTCCCTGTCTTATTTACAAGGGGGTTGCAAGTGTCCTCATCATCCTCAAGTCTGGAGTGTTTACTTAGATGCCACCTTAGGCAGAAATTAATGGGGTCTTTCTTCTGCTGAAATCTCCTTACAGCCTAGAGCTCAGCTTAGGGAACTCCATAGCTGGGTACAGATGGGTCCAAAGACATATCGAACTTCAAGCACCATGGTTTTACATTCATGTTTTAGAAAAATGTAATTCTTAACTGAATAATAATGTGGACAATGTTTCACTGTTGCTAACAGCTTACCAGGTACAGCTAGGTGGAGATTCCTGAGGGAGAGAAGACTTGAAACAGAATGTACCAGCAGACTTGTTACGGCAAGGCTTAACGCTTCAACATGGGAGGTGAGACTATTACTGCTGTTGAAATGCAGGAAAATCTGAAAGGTGGAAATAATTTTCCTGGAATTTAGTCACATTCAAAAATGTGCATTTTAGGATCTAAATCATCCACATATTTGACTGTGGTTTTGGTAGCGGAGTGACCGGCTACCCCAGCGCTGTGCTGAGCTCCCATAGAGCCACTGCGAGGCAAGGAGCAGCGTGGGAAGGCTTCTTGGATTATTTTTAGGGGTGAAGACCCTTTCTTTGGGGTTTTCCTCTGTGAATTCAGGGTGGAATCTCATCCAGGCAGCCTCATCTGACAGCACTGCTTTTCTTCATACCACGTGTGGACGTGGTGCTTCAGGACATGGTTTAGTGGTCATGGACTTGATGGTCTTAGAGGTCTTTCCCAACCTTAATGATTCTGTGATTCGATAATATGTCATGTGATGGGTAAAATTCTTAGAAAGACCATCATGACTTTTAAAGGGTTCAATCCACCATTTACCAAGGTGACACCGCTGCTTTGTCAGCTCACTGAATGTTAGGAAGAATCAGGAAGAAACGGGACTTGGTCTCCCAAGGATTTGTTTAATTATAATACATATTTTTTAAAAATTTAACATTTAAAGTTTTTAATCCGGTTTGTTTAAATTTTAACGTCCTCGGGAGAGGCCGCGCTG
>NW_008602603.1:0-7792 GCF_000691845.1 Merops nubicus | reverse complement strand
CCCAAACCCCCTTTGACAATCCCCCTTCCGCAATCCCACCCACCCCCCTCCAATCCCAAACCAGTACACAGGTATGCTCTCCAGCTTTAATAAGTGGTTTGAAAGGCATTCTTCTCTATATTTAGAGGAGAATCTGAAAATGGTCATTGTACTGAATTACAAAAATTACATTGTTTTTGGCTATGCTCATAATGAAACTTAAAAGGTGGTGGATTTAATTATTCTTTTCTTTTCTTTTCTTTTCAAGAATTTTTTTGTGGTCAAAGTGAAGGTGGCACAGTCTATCACATGATTATATATATTCAGAGTTGTAAAGGTCAGAGGAAGAATTATGACCACCCAATTCTTCTTCCTAAGAGCACAACAAGGAAGCCATCCAGGTGTAAAGGGCCACCTGAGTATGTTGTCAGGATAGTTAAAATTGCTTTTAAGTTTTTTGGTGGCTATGGAAGTTGGTGTACCTTAATTCTCTAGCTAATAAGCAATGCAGACTTGGCAATATGTTCAACAGAAGTTTTGGAAATGTAACCATGCATCAAAAAAATCAATAAATATTTTGACAAAAAGGTCTTTAGTTTGTTTTAGACATACCTTTTAGCATGTTCCTCCATTCTAATAGTTACTTTTTGTGAAGAAGAAAGTATTGAAATAATATTAAAACTTGATTTTATTGCAATAAAAAAGAAAAATTACTGTTTCAAGTTTGAATTTTTAATATATTTCATCTCTTTTTGATAACTTATTCCACATTCTTGTAACACTTTTGACATTGCCACACATAGTTTTCTGAAGTCCTCTGATCCCAAGGATGGATCAGAGTCAATAATTCTGAAAAGCGGTCCTGCTTGGAGCTTCTACGATCATTTTGTTGGGAACCACAAATAAGGAGATCATAGTTATATCACTTATAATGATGATAATATAATTATAGCCTTATAATAATGACAGCTTCTAGTTTCAGAAGTTTCTCAAGTGTGTTTATCTGCTTAAGCTATCAAAATAATACCAATGTCTAACCATCTTAATATTTTCCATTCATGTTCTTAGTGAATACTATGACCTCAGATGTTGCAGTGCGCCTCCTGGAGACAGAGGTTTCTGATGCCTCTTTGTCCCCAGACAGGGGCGCACATCCAGAATTTTCCACCTTTCCCAGGTTGTGGTTGGCTTAGTCACCACAAGACCTATCCCCTAACACCCATTGGACCCCTGACCTGTAGGTAACCCATCCAGGTATCCTTACAGGACAATGCCTTTGTAAACCCACCTACCAACCTGTTAAAAACCCCTGGCCCCAAGGCCACATGCTCTTTCGCTTCTCCCCTGGGGTGGGTGCTGTTTCAGTGCCTGCCTCAGGTGTTTTTTGTTTGTTATTTTCATGTTATTAAAACCTTTTATTTTGGAAGAAAGCGATCGTTGCCCATCCCTCCTTTACTCGCCACTGCCCTCCTCTTTGCTGACGACCACCCTGGAGGTAATACGAGGGTCCCGCTGGGGGTGTTTTCTTCCCGGGCAAAACCAGCGGGTTTAAAACCCCCGGCAAAATATATTTTTCCAAAGTTATACTCAGCAGACCTACCTTTTTTTTTTTTTTTGTAATGCCATGGTCCTTGGAATGACTAGTTGCTGAAACTGTAATTAAAACCTAGCAGAAGAGGGATTGAAGTAAGGTCCAAAATTCTAGAAACAATTTGGACTTACTTTTTTGAGAAACTGCCTTCTGACAGCTCTCTTTCAGTGATGTATAATGTACTGTCATTCTGATATGTTCAATATTAGTTCATCTAGGCCAATGTGTGTTAAATCAATGTTAATGTGAAGTGTCAGCTCACTTCATTTTAAAGTTCTCAGGCTACTTCAATCAGCTACAGCAGCATGGTTCAAGGAGAACTGACTGATATTTTAAAGCACTGAGTTGTTCAGGTTTGCATTTAAATATAACCCATTCTCCTTTTTTAGTTTGACTGCTTGAAATGCTGTTTATAACTTGTACGTGCACTCCACTGTGTATATTATTTGTGAAAAATGCAGCAAGTATTTGATTTCATCAGCAGTCAGCTTAACCTGTCTGTTAAAATTAAATTTACATTACTGAAAAAGTGCTCCTGGGCTTCATCATTGTTAAAATACAACCTCGTGCTCCTGATGAACAGAGGTAGGCTGACATGAAGAGTGGACTTTGATTCACTCACTTGGTACTATGGAGAAAATTCAAATTGGTTTGTATTAAAGCACATATGTCAGCTGGTGTTCAAAGGTTGTTTCTCCTGAATTTTTCACTCATAAACACAAAACCAACAAGTAATCACACAACCACTGACCTTAAACAAATTTGTACAGTTCCTAAATTAAGAGATCTACTACTCTATCTTCATTTACTGATTAAATATTATTTTATTTTCACGATTGCCAGTGTTGTAATTTTTTGTGATGGCACTTGACCAGAACTAAAAACCACAGAGCTTTATTCCAGCATATGTGGTAGTCCATGGATACTCACATTAAAAATGGCAGAGAACTGTAAAAAGAAGACCCACATCAAGGAATTGGGAAAGGAAGATCTTATTACTGTAAGAGACCTTTGTCCAATCACCTGCAGTCAGCAGAACCTCTCTGAGAGAAATCATATAATACTAATTTTAGTTTTAAGACTAAAACC
Source organism: Merops nubicus (assembly GCF_000691845.1). NCBI lineage: Eukaryota > Metazoa > Chordata > Aves > Coraciiformes > Meropidae > Merops > Merops nubicus. Next base: position 5,133 of record NW_008602603.1, on the reverse strand, counting down.
AGCTTTGTTTTCTGGCCCTACTAATGTAGCAGATATCATCACTTAGATGTAGTTGGTGAATCTGTCAGTGTACACTGATGAAGTCAACTCACTTTCTGGTGTAGCAGATGTCAACAAAATATAACCTAAACCTGTCCCAAATAGAGAACTAGTTTTTGTGTTCTAAGGAAATAAAGAGCCAAACTTCACATTCAACCTGCTGGTCATCAAAAAGTGCAAGAATACCCCAAAATTAATAAGAAGTTTGGGTGCACCAATAATGGCAACAGCAAATCAGAAAACAACACTGTAATTTGAGAAGATTCACCCTCAGTGAGTTATCCTATACCCAAGCCTATAACTAAGGACACCTAAAAATTCTGAAGGTAACCACAATGACATGTGTCAGCATTGCCCTCTAGCTGAAAAGCTGCTTCTCCCTGAGAAGAGATAATTTCATTCTCTGTGAATCTTGATGAGAAAACCATATATTCTGCTAGCACATACTTTGTTTTTCTCTCCTTGTATAAGAAAGGCACTTTGTTTCACTTGTAGGAAGATTCCTGGTAATGTTTCCCTGATAGACTTTAAGTCTGAATTATTCTCTCTGGACATTAGTAACAAAACCATAGTCCTGTATTCCAGTTTCCTGTATAAGGGTATTCATTTTCTTTATATTTTAAGTACTTGCCATGATACAAGCTTGATATTTTTCATGATTACATCACATAGGCAGATATTGTTACGTTCAGTGTTGAGCTCTAGGTTTATAACATGCATCCTTGTTGACCTTTTTGGAGACATAGCTTTTATTTTGTGCTATTAAATGTCATCTCATTCCCAGTTTTTAATGTCACCTAGAGCTTGCTGAGAGTCTGACCCTTATATGCCTAGACAGTCCTTTCAAACTCTGAGCCATTAACAAATATTCTTAGCTGGTGGTTTTCATGTTAGTGTCACTAATGACAAGGATCTTAAAGACAAATATCAAGATGGGAAAATGATCTCACTCCAGTTATATTTCCTTTAAACCACATTTCACAATCTTGGCTTTATCTTAGAATACGAAATTAACAGAAATGTGATGGTCATGGCAAATCATGAAAACTAGAACTGTTATGTTTTGTTATAGTTCTGCATATACTTTTGTCTAAACTGCTGGTTACTACCTTATGCGAGTGTTTCTTTAAAAAACCTAGCAGAAATAATGCTGGAATTCCTCAACATAGCACTTCAGAAAAGGTTTTCTTGTATGTTGATGTTCTGTTGAACAGCAAAACAAAGGAAGATACAAATTCACAGTATTGTTATGTAACTTTATAGACATACTAAAAAAATACCTTTCAGAAGAGATGAGCAAATCTTCAGATCATTCAGACTCAAAACTCAGTATTTTTTCTGCTTTTATGTAAACAGTTTTACATCTCTGTTGTAACTAACTGGGTATTTTTTCTTTATTTTGCTTTTATCTTAAACTAAAGCATTTTCAATATGCGAAGCCATTCTAGAAGAGCAGAGGTGAAATTTTGCTTTTATTTTGTAGGGATTTTTTATAACAGTAGGCTCTAGAGAAAAGAAAAAAAGAATTGCTATCTAAAATTGAAAGATGCTATTAACATGGATCATTGTATTGTGAAAACAAAATTGTCTTGTGTGTGCAAAATTTTTTTTCTGTGAAAAATGACATCAGTAATTCTCCATTTGTTTTAAGTGTCAGTACAAGTCCATGGAGAAAATGTCATGTCAGACTGATAGAAAAATTATTTCAATGCAACTATGTTGTGAGACATTACTATGTCAAGACACTGGTAAAAGGATGTCAGTAAAAAACCTATGGAAATCCAACAATATGTCAACATAATGGTTGTCAATACAGGGATTTAAAGATTATGTGACATTGCCAAGAAAATAACATGCTAACAAAGCAAATTATACTACTATTTAAAAGCAGAAAATTAAATCAACATAATTTTTAGAAACACAAAGTAAAACTCAATAAAATTAAACTTGTATTCATCATCCCTTGAACAACCGAGGTGACCTTATTGTGGCCTTCCAGTATCTTAGGGGGGCCTACAAGAAAGCTGGGGAGGGACTTTTTAGGATATCGAGTAACAACAGGACTAGGGGGAATGGGGCAAAGCTGGAAGTGGGGAGATTCAGGCTGGACATGAGGAAGAAGTTCTTCACCATGAGAGTGGTGAGACCCTGGAATGGGTTGCCCAGGGAGGTGGTTGAGCTCCATCCATGGGGGTCTTTAAGGCCAGGCTGGATGAGGCTCTGGGCAGCCTGGTCTAGTGGGAGGTTTCCCTGCTCATGGCAGAGGGGTTTGAACTGGGGGATCCTTGTGGTCTCTTCCAAGCCTGACAGATTCTGATCTGTTTTAGCAGAGGACTTTAGAGCCCTAATGGCTCAATGGTTGGACTTGATGATCTTGGAGGTCCCTTCCAACCTAAAGGATTCTATGATTCTATGAACCTGATGTCTATTGTCCAGATTCATGGTTGATTTCAGCTGGAACATCTCCGCTAATGTACTCTAGCTGAAAATCTGTTCTGATGTTATCACTCTCTATTAGAATCCTCTGAACACCAGGAGGTGGAGAAGCATACATGTATATGAACTAAGTAGAAAATTAAGCACAAATATTTCATTAGATATAGACTAAGCAAAGTATTTGGATCCTGATAAGGGTTAAGTCAGCATCTGCATTTCAGGTCAAACCCAGTTTCTGTGGTAATATGTCCTTGAAAGATACTGGCTTTGTCTAAATGGAACCTGGAAAAAAGCCGATGCCATTGAATTCAACCCAGAAGGAAGTTATTATGACAGTATTAAAATCTAGTCTCATAAGTAATATGTCGGTCTGGTCTGCTTTTGGCTTATTTCCTTTAAAGGCATATTTAAAATTCTATGTCAACTTTCTAGGAAAAAAAAAAAAAAAGGAAAAATATAAAAATTTATTATTTTTTGAAAGCCTCATTCCTCTCCATGCTCTGCAGTGAGGCATCTGCACCACGACTGAGTCAGTACACAGTCTGTACCGTGTACATGCCACAACGTGGTTTCTGCTGCACTGCTCATGGCAGTACCTGTGATAGACTTTATAAAATTAGTTTGCTTAAATACAGACCGATAAAAGAGTTCAGTTCTTTCTTATCCCTGACTGTTACTCCTTCCCCTCTTTCTTTTTACTTGCTTTCTACAGTTTGGCTGTTGTGGTTTAAACCACTTTTATTGTTCAGGGGCAGGTCCAGTAAAGGTGACGGAAAACTGAACAAAATTAGCAGCAAATGAAGAGTTTATTACAAAAGGGTTGAACAGGGGAAGGCGGGATACCCCAAAGGGACCCCAAAATTATACACAGAAATTTGTAACAAGTAGGGAAAATAACACAAAGGGGAAAAGGGGGAAAAAAACCCAAGAAAAACAAGAAAAGAGAGCTGCTCTCTCTACTAGATGGCTAGCTGAGAGAGCAGGAGGGAAGAATAGGAAGAACTGTCTCTTCCCCCTTCCCTCTCTCCTGGAAACACTCCTGACCCTTCAGACTCTCTGAAAGAAACACAAGAAAAAAGTAAAGACAACTCCCTCCCACCACCACCCCGAAGGGTTACTTGCTCACTGAGAGAAAACAGGTGAAACCACCGCGGGTGGGGGGGCCGGTCCCAGCCGTTTCTCCCTTTGTGCCGGCAGGTGGGGGGTGCAGGCAGGAAGAGGGACTGTCTCCACGCCGGGACCAAGGGCCACCTTGTTGTTCTCTGCGTGCCGGGAAGAGGGGGGCGCAGGCAGAAACCAGGGTCCATCCCCGTCTCCCCTCTGCTGGGACCAAGGGCCACGTGCGCCGCAAGACCAGCCCCAAGGCCTAAGGTTTCGGCGGCACATGATCCGGTCCAGACCCCGCCGGCTCCAGCCCGATCCCAGCCTTCCCCCCCCCGCCCCGAGCTGCTGTTTTAGGGGAAAACTGATTTTTACTAAACAAATAAGTGGGGATTTCTAACACTCTTTTTCCCCAAACCCCTTCTGACAATCGCCCCCCACAATCCCAGCCACCATGCCCCCCAGACCAGTACAGGCTTTTACATTAGATTGTTACAATATGATGCTATGACTTGTAGTTAAACCTTTTTCCCCTTAACATCTGGATAAATATGCACTTAATGTCTCCCTGTAATTCAAGAAAAATGTTGCCTTCATTAAATTTTATAAGCAATTTTATTGAAGGAACAGGAGAAAAGTCTGCTTCACTTGTGAAGTTACAGTTAAAAGAATGAAATCCACAGTATTACTAAGTCTTCATATTAAAGCACTCACACTTTAAGGTCTTCAAATCCAGGACAGAATGTAATTTTTTGAGTTTTGCTTCAGATTTTTCTGGTATTAATTTCTGTGCATTCAGAAAGGGCATAAGCCAATGAGTTGCTGAGCATATTGAACTTCTCTAAAAATCATTGTTCTACTGCTTGAGTTAGGTCTTACTTAAGAGACTGAACTGGAAACAAGAGGAAGGTAATGAGTCTATTTTGTGCCCATTTTCTAAAAAAAAATAATTAAAAAAAAATTATAAAATTATTTATGCTACTTCCTTAGAAGTAATACATTTATTGTAACATGTAAAAGCTGAAAATAAAAACTTTTCTGAGCATTCTTGGAAATAGATCAGTAATTTTAAAGGTTAGCAACCAATTGTTTGCTTAGCAACAAAACCCAAAATATTGACAAAATTTCAAAATCATTATGACTATTCCAAAATAGCTGAAACAGCTACCAGGCATACAACTGAAGAATTCACACAGAATCAAGTACTTCTACCAGTTTAAACTGTACAACCTAGGGAAAATGTAGTTACTGGAGTTCAGAGGCTTCTTGTGAGAAATACAAGTTTATTTCTCTTTATTTTTAGAATGTTTTGTTTTACTTAATAATTCCAAAAAAAATCAATCAAAGTAGAGAAAAAAAAGGTGGCATAACTGAAGTCGAGTAATTTTAATAGCAGGTAACCAAAAGTTATCTATAATTTGTATGTAATCAACTGTTTTAATTTGGAACAGCCGTTTTGAAGCAACAATCAAAATTTTCTTTAGCAACATTGTCACGAACCGAAGACAGGAGATCCCCGATTTGCAACATTGCAATACTCTGCCCCTCCAGTAGGGG
>NW_008602602.1:0-912 GCF_000691845.1 Merops nubicus | reverse complement strand
GAGGGGTCCCTGTCTGGGCGGGACACCCCCAGCCCGGAGCCCCCCTGGGGCGCATGCCGCACACGTGAGGTGGGTCGGGGGTGCTGGGTGAGGGTGGTCACCCCGCTGCCCTGCAGCCCTTTGTCCTTACGTGCCTGCCCTTCTTCTCCCCAGCAGCTCGGGGTGCTCTGCGTGGAGCCCATCTAGCATGCTCCTCCAGCCAGGGCCCCCTGCAGCCGCTGGACCCCAGGGAGGCCGGGCGGAGCCCACCCCCACCTGCCGAGCAGACGCCGTGCTGGGTGAGAGGATTTTGGGGCTGCACTCGAGTCCGTGCTGGGCTGGGAGGGGCTGGAAGGAAAAAGACCTTTTCTCCTCTGGTTTGTAAGCACGGTTACCCTGCTTCTTGTCTCCCACGCTGCTGCTGCTGCTTGTCTTTCTTGGTGTGATGCCTTCTCTGAGCGTCCCCCTCTCCTCGCTGTCTGTGTCAAGGCCATGTGCTCTTGCAGGTGGGGATTCTGGTGTCCCCTGGTTTTCTCAGGGGGAAGAGGTGGCCCTCAAGGTGGAGGAGAAAATGTGGGCACCTCACAATCATAAGCTGTGGAAACTGCCTGACTGTCCAAGGGTGTGTTTGAGGCAGTGCAAGGGGAGGGAAGAATCCATCTAAGCAGCTCTGTGTTGCTCTGCTGGCACTGACCCCCGTGCCCTGGCAGCTGCCAGCCCCAGACTGGGGCAGGTGACTGTGGTGTACCTCATGTGGCTGTGGCTGCTCTGCTCTTGGAGTGGTGACAGTCCCCAGGCAGGTGTTGGCTGAGATCTGAGCCATGGCTACTGCTGGACTTCGGGAGGGATGCAGTGATGGGCCAAGGTTGGTGCTGGGCTGTGGTGGCCAAGGCCAAGGGTTGGGTGCTGCCCTTGGGTCACAGCAACCCCCAG
>NW_008602601.1:0-2310 GCF_000691845.1 Merops nubicus | reverse complement strand
GGTTGGACTATAAAATCGGTCGCTACTTGGGGGGGCCGTGGGTTCAGGAGCGCCTCGCCCCATCCAGGGTTGGCATAGTTGGGCCGCCTCACGTCCCAAGTGGGAGGGGGCCTTGGGCAGCCCAGATGCCCCCTCCCTCTCCCATTTCCCTGAGGCCTGGATCTGTTTTCTTTGGCGAAGTGCCCCTTTCTTCCACATGTCCAGCACACCCCCCCAGGTTGTGTCTGCCGTGGGGGGGCTGATGCTGATGAATGCCCTGACTGGGGGCAATGTATTGCGACGTGGCCTGCCTGGCCACACTTGAAACATACCATTACATTAGTAATTGTGGTACAAACCGCCGCCTGGACTGGAGCTAGATGTTCCTCTTTTGCAACATGCTTAATCATGTCCGCGATATTGGACCATGCTGGTAATGACTGTTAAATATCCTTAGTAGCCGAATTACATTGTTGGCGCAAACATTCCGTTACCACAGGGCCCTTTGCTCCCGAGAGCAAAGCTGAGGAATCGACTGCTGCCTGCAGACGGTCCACAAATTGTGTAAAACTTTCACTTTCGCTTTGCTTTATTGTGGACCATGGTGATGGTCTAGCAATAACTCTGGAGGCAGAGCGAACGGCTTCTCTAGTTGTCATTACCTCGTGCCTGGGGTGTGGTCATGGTCGGGTCCCTGCCTATTAACTGTTGTAGGCTGGAGCCGCGTAATGGATGGCCTGCCCCGGTTATTAAGGATAATTGCCCCACACAACTGTGCTCCCATTCTTGTCTAAAAGCAATCATCCCTGCCCCATCAAAAATTAATTTGCATATCTGTTTAATATCAAATGGGAGCATGTCATCCCCTCCAAAAACACTGTCAATTAGGGTAGAAACCGTAGCAGAATTAATCCCCCTGTCTGCAATTGCTTTAACAATTGCTTGCACATCCTTGGGGTTTATTGGTCTGTAAACCCTCTGGTTTCCACCTTGCCGCCCCCCCCCCAGACAGGGAATGCCAGCTTGGCTGATTGAGCCCAGTCAGCGCATGCTATTTTAATTTTTCTCCAGTCCGTAAGTGGAGTTCATTTCTCTTTTAATTTCCCTTTGACCCAAGAAGAAGCGTTAAGGTTACAGATTTTATCTACCCTAGCTTCCTCTTTGTTTGAGCTAGAGTCCAAGTCAGCTACAGACCACTCGTCAAACCACTCACTCCAGCTGGTATCTGACTCAGAGCCGGAAGTTGACTGACCAGATACATCCGGGTTCCAGAGCCTTTTTGTCGGGCTCCAAACCCGCCCCTTTCCCTTACAATTGGGCCGTACCTTCCCCCTGGGCTCACTCCACCTCCTGCCAGGGGAGAGGCTTGCCCTATAAGGGCTGTTTTTGAAATGGCCGTTCTGATTGTCTCTCCGCTCCTCATTCATGTTTCATCCCTCTTCCCAAGCTCTCCGCCCCATGCTTGCATTCCAATTGCCCGCGCGCCATTCACCTACATGCCCCACGCTCGCATTCTAATCGCCCGTACGCCATTCGCCTGTGTGCCCCCAGCCCGTGTTCCCCTCCCCTTCCCGATCGCCCCCACCACCTTTTTCTTTGTTCCTGCCAGAAGCATTGTCACCCCGCCCTTCCCCTTGCCGCTCAGCGCCATTATGGGGTGCATGGGGAGGGGTCTAGACCAGACGTTCTCAGACTGTGCTTTCCCCTCGGCACCCCTGGCTTCCTCGGCTAACCCCTCCCAGAAGGATTTTGCTCGCTTCTGTCCCTCCGTGGGTGAGTCGGGTTTCGGGGGTTGAGACGGGGATAGGGATTGAGGGGTCGCGGCTCCCTCTTGTGTACTCGCAGAACCCTCCTGTGACTCTTTAGACTCAGCAAAATTGTTACCGCCTAAAGGGTGCTGTGTCTGCGTAGCTGCCTAACCCCCAACTTCAGAGTAGCCCATGAACAGCTCTTTGCAGCCCTCCAAATTTCCTGCTCTTGTCTAGCTTTCTTTAGGGCTTGTTCAACCCTCCCCCACGATTTAAGGTGTTTCCCACAACCCGAGGACTTTGTCTCCTTGGCTAATGCTCTAGTACATTTATACCACACCTCAGGGTGGCGTATATCTACCGTGCGGTCTATTACTCCGATTTCTAAAAGCCTCACAATAGCAAGGGTAAAATCCTTTGGTTTACACTCGATATCCCACTGCTTATATATTTGCAATACGACCTTCACAAGAGATTCCATCCTCCACGCGGGTCCCTAGGAACTGTAATCCGACTGTCACAAAACGACCTTCACAGGGATCATTCCCACTCCTCGTGGGTCCTGGAGAAATTATATTCTCTA
>NW_008602600.1:0-14680 GCF_000691845.1 Merops nubicus | reverse complement strand
TGATTCTGGGGCTCCTCACGCAACAGTAAATTATGTAGTATATGCTAATAATGATGTTATTGTTAATTTTACAGGGCAGCACCTAAGAGTTAGCAAAGGTCCATACCTCATTATGTTGGGCATTGTAAAAACACATGCAAAGTCTGTAATGAAACTCTAAATAATGGAATACAACTCAAGTGACAGAAAAAAGGAAGAAAATACTCGTAAGAACACAAGAGTAATACCAAAGATCTATGTAGTCCATATTCTGTCTCTGACAGTGACCAAAAGTGGTAGTCCATGAAGAGCAAGCACATATGATGCTTCCCCCTGAGCATTCCTCCAATCTCCAAATCTTAGAATCATAGAATCCTTTAGGTTGGAAGGGACCTCCAAGATCATCGAGACCAACCATTGAGCCAATAGGGCTCTAAAGTCCTTTGCTAAAACAGATCAGAATCTGTCAGGGTTGGAAGGGACCACAAGGATCCCCCAGTTCCAACCCCTCTGCCATGAGCAGGGACACCTCCCACTAGATCAGGCTGCCCAGAGCCTCCTCCAGCCTGGCCTTAAAGACCCCCAGGGATGGGGCCTCAACCACCTCCCTGGGCAACCCATTCCAGGGTCTCACCACTCTCATGTGAAGAATCTTAACCCTTCAGCACCAAATCAGCCACTCCACCATTTCTGTATTTCTGCATACTCTCATTACTGGACAATAAGAGCAAAGAGAAATTCAAAGCGCAAAAAATTTAAAATGTCCAAGCTAAAATTTAGTCTTATGAACTATATATTGATTCTCAAAAGCATTTCCACGTACTTTATCAAAGCCTTTGGAAAATACTAATTCAAATTAACAACTTACTGTTTTCCAAAGAGCAGCACATTGCAGAGTGACTGTTGACACAGGAACACTGCATCACATGTTCATATTCAGACTAAATTTGAAGAGTTGATTAATGAAATTAGTCAGGCTAAATGACTATTAAATGAGGTGTATCTGCACTATGCTAATTTTGAGACTTTTTGAGTCTGCCTAATAGCACTAATGCCTCTCTAGCACTTTTTTTTTTTTTTGCATATGAATATTTTAATAGCCCCTTACCGTTAAATGGAAACATTAATTTTTGGTAAATTGAATCATGTTTCACATGACACTAAATGTGTTTTTAATGTATTCAAGAGTTCCAGGCTTATCTACAATTTGTTTGTTTGTTTGTTTTGTTTTGTTTTGTTTATACAGGTCCTTTTCACAAACATCTTTAGGAAATTGAATGTATTTAGATAACATTCAAAAAACTTTAAATGGCTTAACAATCTAAGTCACTGAGGTGCTTTTGAAAATATTATTCAGAATAAACAATAATTTGCATGTTGAGTGGGATTTTAGATGAAAGTAGCAGGAACCTGATTTAGCACAGAAAATGTATTATATTTTTGAAACCTCTACATGAGCATGTCAAAAAAGAAAAGCCACCACTATATAGCTGCAATGTTCAGATATTTTACAGGCTTTGTAGTTTTTATCTGGACACGTTTAAAAGAACTTCAAAGAGTTCTTTTGTACTTTGATATGAACTGACAAAGTAGAGATCTTTGATTATCAAAGTCTAGCGACATTCATTTCAGATATTCCAGTACGACTCAAAATTTTAAGAGAAAAAAAAAAGTTACGGATCTTTTGGGGAGGCCTCAGAGACTCCACAGGTGTGTGCAGCTTCTCAGAAGTACCCTATGGTATAGCAAATACACGTTCACATGTTCCTCAATATTCTCTGCTGTTCATAAAGGTCACAGGATAATACTGTTCATAACTGGAAGTTAGAGTGGATGTGGCATACTAATCTGGAAATCATTGTTTCCTGATAATAAGCACTTCTGTAACATGTCCCTTTTGCCCCTGAATTTTAATAATTATTAGATTATAAGCCTTGCAATACAGATCACCTGAAAATTGAGATCAAGTGAAAAGAAAACGGATGTCAGAAATTAAACTGGCTGTAATACATATTGCAAAAGAAAATAAAATTTACATAAATAAAGCTACTTTCTTTTCCTAAATACCTACTTTCTTCTGTTGCTGCTGGCAACCCGAGTAGATATTCCCTTGCTCTCTTCAGAAACTCCCACTGCAGTGCTTTATACCTCAGGAATAAGGTAAAAGTATTGAAAGTATCTCAGTACTAAGTCCAGCTATCAAACAGCCATTTCATGAACAAATGTGGAAGCTATAGACAGATAAAATCCAGAAATTCTATCTGTCAGTTTAAAATATGACCTTCTCCCTTCTAGTATGCAGTTCCAAATCCACTGTTGCTCAGTATCTGCAAGCGTAAGTACGTAAGTAGGTGAACGTGTGTCTGTTCACAGTTCAGTGTATGAGCATGCATTGAACTGGCAAATGCAAAGTGGTTCCTCACAAGGTAACCCCCCTGAGAAATAAATACACTGCCACAGAGCTCAGCTCTGTCTCAGCAGATCTCTCCATTAATCTGCAGAAATCAGAAAAGCAGTGTCACGAGGCAGCATCAGCAGGGAGTAAGGGCTGTTGAAGTGTTGTCAGATTTTAAAGCCAAGGACACAATAAGCTGTGTTAGACATCAGCTACTGTGAATGGAGAGTAAGCTGCAGGTAATCAGTGCCACTTCCATGGGCTCATTCTCCAGACTTTTCCATATTTTTGAATGGGTCACTGCTGGTCTGATTTCCAGCCTTCCCTGGATGAATGTATGAATTTCTTATTAGAACTTGTATAAAATGTGGTTCAAATTTCACTGAAACTGATGACAGCCAAGAGTAACCTTTTAGTGGTACTAAAGCATCTGATAAACTATATATTACAACCATGATTTAAATACATCACAAAAGTATATTATCTCAGAGAAAAGCTAGGGTTTCTGTTTTTAATCAGTACTAAATCAGTGTTATTATCACAATCAGAAATATGTATTACTTTTCAGTAAAAAGTTTTTTTCTTTGATCTTTTAAAAGTTAGCCAAGGTATCTGGCTTTGTTTTCTAAGGTTTAGAGTTCCTAAAATTATAACATATTAAGGACTTTCACATGTTTTTTGGAAGACAAGACAGGAAACACAGACTCATTTTTCATGAACACCAGGTAACTGAGTTGTAGGTTGTGTCAGAGTGCAGCTTCAGAGAAACTTCAAAACTAATCTAAATTCCACAAGTCTATAGTCCTGTAATCTCCTGCTTTATTGTCCATCATCCTACCTCTGTCTTGGAAGTTCCAAGACAGGTAGTTCATTTGGCATTATTTCCAAAGGCACAAATCAAGATTTAGTCCAAACTAGTCAAAGCTGAAATATTTAAGAGAACAATTTTCCCCTGCAGACATCCAGAATTATGAAAAATATACTCTAACTTTTCATTAATGACAATTATTAAAAATACAGTGTTGTTTCTACCATAGTTTGCTCTCAAAAGTTGTCTGACTATACTCAGTAAGTATGCATGTGTTTTTCCTAAATAGCTTTGGAACCTGCAGTCTTATTTCAACTGAAATTGAACAGAAGGACATTGATCTCAAAAATTATTACATTTCCATACATTCTGCAGAAATTAATGGTCAAACTGAGGATAGATATCTAAGTTTCTGGCTGAGGGAAAGGCTGCAAAAGGAGTTCACTTTTTTTATGATATCTGAGAATCCACACACAGGATTACTCTCTGTTGCAGCCTCAGGATTTTTGTACCTTAACCATCAAAGCCAACCAACAACAAGGCACCAGTCCACCCGAAATGGGACTTCACTCATGTTGCAACTTTACACGCCGATTGTTAGTTATATTCCTTTTTTCATTAGTCAGACATGGATTTATAGCTGGGTGGGGGATGGAGGGTGGTGTGTAAGAAATCCTAGCCTCGCTTATTAACACAATAAAGTGCTGTGCATTTGTCTGGGATTTCTGGTACCTGAGCTCCAGCCAAAGTGCTGGTGTCTGGAAGTTGTGGCCGGTACCTGAACAATTCAGTCTCAGAGTCCATCTGCACAAAGTCTCATGCTACGGGTTTACTGTAGAAGTTTTGTGCAATTACCTTTTACAGAAGCATACCTTTATCTACCAGCTAAGATCAGTAGCACTGGAATTCGTTTAAGCAGTAATTCAATCAATGAAAACACTCACTCATTTCCCGTGTTCCACATAGAGATTAGCAGACAAGAAAACGTCATTCTCCACCGATTTAGTGACTGTTTGGAATGGATGCATAAAAGGGCTATTTGAAGGTGTGTTCATTGCGAGAAGATTTAAAAAACAGAGGAGTATGGACAACTCATGTACAATTCCTCTGTTCTACATAGTGTTGTGATTTAGATAGTAGAAATTAATCTATACTAGATAACGAATAGACAGATTACAAAGCAAACTGACAGCTGAGGAAAGGCAAATTTTCTAGTCATCTTATAAAATATTTCCATTTTATGTCACTCATATGACTGATTCTGAGACACTGAAACAAGCGTATTACATATAGTCTTATGACCACTTTGATCATTATGGCTTATTGCAGCTCCTTCTGCAACTTTGGACATAATCGTCTCTTTCTGTTTTGGAAACCAAGGGTAGAATGTCCAAGATGAGGCTTGAAAAGCAATACTTTTGTCCTCTTCAAGGATTAATTCTCCCTAATAGTAAACCACATTGACAGTCTCTAACAGCAAGCTTTCAGCTGGAATTTCATTGACCTAGCAGGAGTCTCTGTCCAGTATTTCCACGTTCTTCTCAGGCTAGCACAACCAAAGTGAACTCAGAACTGACAGTACCTGTCACTGAAGGCATGCACTCTGTCATATATTTGTAGTATGGTTTTAGGCAAGTTATAATTGGTAGAAAATGGGTGGGGCTGTAAAAAGTTTATAACTTGTCTGCAACTTTTGGTGACACATCAAGAAATTTTGATTCTTCAAAACATATCCTCTTTGCAGAAGCATGCTGATTTTGAAATGGAAAATTCTAAAAAGGATAGTAAAGATTGATGGCTGAGAGCAAAGACCTAAAACCCTAGATAATCATGGAACCAATTAATGGCAGTATTCATCCAGGATTTAGGCAGCTAGCATCAGAAAACTTTGGTTTTCAATCAGCTAGAGCAGACATATAAGATCCGGAGTCCCATATTCTAAATTACAGTCTGATCTCCAGCTGAGATGAAGAAAACAGTAAATGTAGTAATAATGCAACGCTTAAGCAGGACATAAAAATATTGTGTAAGTGTCCTGCTAAGAGTACGTAAGGTTTGACAAGTCAATGTGTCACTATCTGAATTCACACAGCTTTGCTATACCAAGATGCATAAGGCTTTACTAGTTTTTAAAGCTACTGCAGCTCTAACTTCTACTGTGAGAAGCTGCTGATGAAGAAGAGAGTTCTTCTCTTAAATCATGTATTCAAATCTCTTCAACTTGGAGTGAGATGGTGGGCAACCAGAATTTTTGTCTATGGACATGCCCACAGAAAATATACATATAGTCTGTAAAAAAAAGTAAAAAAAAAAAGTAAAAAAAAAATCCCAAACCAAGAAAAACCTCCCCCAAAAAACCCCACAACAAAATATACATATAGTCTGTAAAAAAAATGTAAAAAAAAGAAGTAAAAAAAAATCCCAAACCAAAAAACACCTCCCCAAAAAAAACCCACAAAAGTAAACAAAGAAAACAAACCAAGCAACCAACACCCTGAAGCAGTTACTTGTGAAGTGTAAGGAAAAAAATGCTCTAAATTTAATCTTGTTCTCCAGTTCCTAGCTAGAACTTTCAGCAGTAGTTTGCTATCTGATTTGCAGCGTTCCCTGTTAATTATGCTATTGATATTTCAGTGAGGCTATCAATATGTAACTGATATCAACAAACAGATCAATTGAAAACAGATGTCATAGCTATAGATCCAAGTACCTCATGTAAAATACAGGCCAGCTTTGTATGACTCTAGTTAGAGCCCAGCATTTTAGTATGACCCATTTAGTCACTCTGTTCCTGAAGCACTGTGGTGTTAGTTAGGAAAAGTAGAGAACCGCAAAATATTAGATGTCATAGCTATAGATCCAAGTACCTCATGTAAAATACAGGCCAGCTTTGTATGACTCTAGTTAGAGCCCAGCATTTTAGTATGACCCATTTAGTCACTCTGTTCCTGAAGCACTGTGGTGTTTTTAGGAACTCATAACAGTTAGGAAAAATAGAGAACCACAAAATATTTAAACAGATGAGGAGCAGGATTTTAATGGAACATTAACAAACAGGATGTTTAAACTATTAAATGAAGTAAATAAGAAAGGCTCTCATTATGCCCTTATTTTCTTATCAGTCCTGATGTTTTTGTTAATATGCTTTTGCATTTAATATTTTCATTGTGAAGTACTTTTATACTGCCTTTTCTCTAGCTCCTTGATCTTATTATGTCATTAAAATAACCTGTAAAGGTTAATTCATATTAAAAAAACAGAGTAGAGATAAAAGGTAAAGTCCAAGAGAGCAAAAGTTCTTACAGTAACAGGTTGTATTATTGTCAGTAAAAACCTTGTTCAAAATGTCATCACCCGTAACACACATTCACTGGCAAACTTCACATTTCTGAGCCCTACTTGTTTTACAATATCATATAATTTTAAGGAAATTTAGGAAGGGAAATAATTTAGATTCCAATTTAGGATACAAATATGAAGGACAAAATGCCTGGGAACAGCCTGAACAATGTCAATGAGTATTAGCTTTTTATCAGAAATAAAAACATTTTGCGTAGATTTAAGTACAAGCTTAAAGACTTTACTGTAAACACTGCATACAGGATTTAACTCTTTCAGTTATTCAGCAAAGAAGAGAGAGCTAATGCAGAAAATTTCTGTCCAGGATTATACTGAAAGCCTACACTTTGTGACACCAGATTTACCACTGTAAATGTAAAGGTAGAAAAACAGTGTTTTAGAGATCTAGTCTAGTCTACATGATTTTGCTGGATTGAGTTCTTATGAGAAAAAAAAAAACAAACAAACAACCAACAAACACCAACCTTTGGTGTTTATTTTCAAATGTGAATTTACAGGCAAGATTAATTTTCTATCAGAACAACTTAGAATGATGCACTAGAATATGTTTGGGGGAGAAAAACACACCGAAGCATATACACAACTCTATATGTGTGTGCACTAAAGTCTTGGTCCCTCCATTTTAAAATTGACCCTAGTTATTGATAGCATTAAATAGTTTTCTTGAATTTCTTAGAAGAATAATTTTCTTAAAACACGATTCTGCTCTCCAGTAATTCCTAGATTTGGAAACCAAAATATTAACAAAGATAAGCAACGTATGAGGGTATAATCCCACCAACAGTATGAAAGCAAAGTGGTATGATGTACAAATAAATGAAAAAGATCATGGACTCTGTCACCTTCCTCTAGAGGAGGATTCTTTAGATTTTCACATGTGTCTATGTGATATTGTCATATTTTACACCCTTAATTTCTGCTGTAGTTTACTGTTCCACTTAAAACCCAGTGCAACTGAGATTCAGCCTTATAATTATTTTAGGATGTATGTTCTTGTAATTTTATGATTACCAGTAAAACAGCATGCTATCTTAGAAAAGAGCCGTTATATAAATCATAGTTTTAACAGTATTTTTGCTATCAAAGCACACTGAAAATAGATCCCTCATTTTTCATAGGTAATCTGGAAATAGCTTACAGAAGTAATTTCAAAATGTTCTGTTACAGTATTTTATTATGTAGTGGAAGAGTGTGCTGCTAATCACTTTCAGATCATTGAAAGTAAATTGGAAAAAATTAAAAAGGCCTTTCCCTAAAGCCCTGAAGCTGGAGCCAAAAGTACTTTGGCCAGTTTAATTAACTGCTGTGTACATTGGTTCTACAACTTCTGCTGAAGCCTTCACAAGCCCTTTGCCAGGTGGTTAACGACACCAAAAAAAAGGCCTGATACAATATATCAAGGGCTCCTCACAACAAATAAACCTAGCTGAAGTCCACCCTAAAATGTGGCAAATTTAAATGCAACTTCTTCATATGGCTTTCACATGCAAAATCATGACTATAGTTATGTTTGACAATTTTTTCAGAATATGAATAAAATACACTTACACACACACATATAGGTAAGTAAAAGACATGCTAACCCCCCCTCTGGCAACTCTGACAGCAGAGCTGTAGTCCAAAACACTACTGAGAAAGTCCCATAGGTATGTGTTTCATCATGGTAGTAGTTCTGTCCACTAATGTCCACTTGTAAATTGGACCAGCATACAACAGGACTTGTAATGCCTCTTTTCAGATCTGTTTCTATGCAAATGCAACCTATTACTACAATTTTGATCCTCCGCTAACACAGGGAGTTATTTATTTTCAGGAACTTTTGACAGAAGAACATACATGAGTATGTGAAAATGGGGTAACCAATATTATACTAGGTTAATATTGTATAACAATACTACCAAAACCAAAAGTGATCAACAATTTCCATTTGTGAGATTGAACCTAAAACATTTAAAATTAATATCAAAGAATCCTCATTAAGCTTAACCAATCATTATGTCTAACCAAACCTGTATATCAAACCAGAACAGGACAGAGCTAATTGGCAATAAGGGTAATTGGCATCATGCCCTTAGAGAACAGAACTTAAAATGTGGACCATTCACTACCTGTGATGATCAGTACAACTACAGAAACACTCATGAATAACAATTTCTTCCCACATTTTTGTCTCTGAATGTACTGTTTTCTATTCACCCAAGAAAACTGATGTTCTCTGTCTTTTGTTTTGTTTTTGTTCCTCAGAGAAATAACAGGAACAGTGTGATTTCTGTCTTCTCTCAAAGTATGATTACTCCTAATGGTATTTTTTTCTGGTGTATTTTGAAGTTACCTTAGTGATAGGGCTCCTTCCAGCAGAAATCATCCCAATGCTTGAATAGACCTCCATTTTACACTATCTTTCTACATTTCAGCTGAATCTAAATGTTCTTACTTATTTTATTCCCTTTAGCATCACCATCATAAATATGCTGCACAAGGTCTGTTCCTTTTTCCTGTTTACATCTCTCACTTGCAGATTGCTGTATTCTGTACAAGTACCCTTTCTGCAAGCTATGTGTCATGGTTTAGACCCAGCTCACTCTTCATCCTAGAGGGATGGGAAGGAGAACCAGCAGGAAAAAAAGGGAAACCTTGTGGTTTGAGATATGGACAGTTTAGTAGGACGACACAAGGCGAGAGAAAATAATAACAACAATAATAAGAATAAAAGAATATACAAAGCAAGTTATGCACAATTGCTCACCACCCGGAACCCGATGCCTGACCCACTCCCGAGCTGTGATCCTCTTGGCTAGTTTGGCTCAGCTATCCTGCCTGTGTCCCCTCCCACATTCTTGGGAAAACCAAACCTACCCCAGACAAACTCAGGACACTATATTTGTTTATTATTACATTTTTGCTTCCTTCCTAAGTGATCTAAATTTCCTATACGGATTGGGGCCGGGGAGGCTGGAGAGAGTAAGAATGTGCATGAGAGATCTCTTCTTCCTGTTCTGTGCTGTTTTTTCTAGGCAGCGGTGCTCAGAAATAAGAACATTTCCAGCACTGGAAATTTACTAAATTTATTTCAAGAAATGGAACATTGTTAGGAAACTCTTTTCTAAAATAAGTGGGACCTTAACCAGCAATGATGTTTTAATAGTAAGTACACACAGATCATTCAGGTTCAGGGCATTAATTTTTGATCAGGGTTTGTCAGGTGAATCTGGCTTGCTGCCTTCACTTTCCAGAGGCAGACTGCTTTCCAACCTTCCTTCCTCCTCCAAGCTCAGGTGTTACCTGCTTAGGTGTCTGAACCTCAGAGGTCCCTGTATGAGGCTGTTCTTACACAGCCACTCCTGATATTTCCAATTTGATACTTTCTTTCCATGTGCAATCTTTAACAGCTAAATAGATATGCCTGGCCACAAGAAAAGACTTGATGCCCTCGTGCTTTAGCTCCTAAATTTACATGCAAATGCCAACTTTGGAGTAGTTGAAGAGCACAGGATACGCAGGAAAGGGCAATAACTGTTTAAGGGTGGTATAAGGCACCTGCATAAGCACAACAGCAGCCCAAAACCAGGCTCCAGCTCCTGCAGCAACCAGGACTGTAGGTTATTCCACTCCCTACCTTGCCACTCTCCCAGCTATCCAGTCCACTTTTAGAATGTCTTCAAAGGGAGTTTATTACAACAGGTAGTCGTGGCTTCAAATGTGTATCTTATTTCATATTTGGTTTGTGATGGTTTCTCATCACTTTTCCATTGTGCTTTTCTAAATTAGCATCCTTTGTTACTCTTTTTTTCCCTCTTTTGTATTGTAGAGACACACAACAAATTATACAGCTTTGGCTTTGTTTTTTCACTCAAAAGATTAACAGCCAGAAACAAAGAGGGGGAAGGTGACTGGGAGAAGTCCCCATCATGCTGAAACAGTTCAGACGACACACATAGAGATCACAGCCCACCTAGTCAACAGTGCACCATGCACCCTTGTTGCCTTCTGTCTTTAGAGAGCCTCTAACAGCATACAGCAAAGTGCCTCAAGAAGAAAAAGATTGCTTTCATACAAACAGCTGAAGAGGTCCTTATTCCTTCAGCATGCCACATGCTATTCCTTCATCCTATTCCTTCTGCGGCACGCCTGGAGTTTTATCTGACCATGTACATGATTGCTCTTGGGATCACAATATTCCTGAATATGTGCTGCAGCATGCTGAGTTGGGATGTACATTTTGTAGAACAGTAATAGCTGATCATGCTGCTGCTTCTGACATGCACCGAAACTTCTGGGACGACACCCAGAGCGCAAGGGAGTATGTAAGACAGCTGGAAAAACCCTCCACAGTGATCATCATGCCCTTGGATGAGTCTGTGAATGCAGTGTGGAACAGGTGCCTATGCCCCATCTAACTCCCTGGCAGAGATCTTCTCCAAAGGACAAAGCAGGTACAGCTGTTGTATTGTGCAGGCTTTTCCTACACCTTTCTTCTGGGAAGGGAAAGGGGAAAGCCATACTTTGGAACCCTGCCTCTTAGGTACACAGGGATATTAAAAAAAAATAAATAAAAATTAGCTTTGATTCTATTACTGCCTTCTGTTAACCACACAGATCCTACAAAAGTAGTCCCTCAAACAGTTCTGTGACTAAAATACAAATATAAAAAGTAATTAGTTTTTATTTTCCTTCTACAATTTGACATCTGAGATGAGGGAGATTAGGAACAAGATCATCACATTATCTCTGTATTATTTCATGCATTTAGGACTTCTTTCTTAAACAACACTCTATTTAGAGATCCCAGGCCATATTCTCAGGATGAGTCCTATTGACATAATGCTCTGCTTCTATTTTGAAAAGTGAAGTACAATCAGAAATACACACGGTGTGCTCATGGCTCAGACCTTCCCACCTAGTAATCCTCCTGACATGCATTTCAAATTCTGATCCTCTTGTTCAGTAAAAGATCTAGGTTTTTCAATTAATATGAAGGATTAATCAACTCTGATGCTTGTGAGAGAATAAATAGCCCCCCTTCCTTCTCAGAACTTTCTCTTACATAGTAAAGAATGCAACCATAAAAATCTGTGCCAAAAGAAAATTGCTTTTATTCGTCGCTTATTCAAATCCCTTTCAAGTGCTAATTGTATTGTTGTTGTTATTTTTTTTTAAAAATATACTCTTTCACATAGATACTTTGGTCTTGCAAAGATGATACAGAAGATTTTACTTCCTAAACGCTTATTTTTTCAGAAAAAAAATCTTTTAGGTTTTACACACAGGTTTCATAATAGACATTTTCTTAATATTTAGAACCTTCAAAGGATCCCTATTTTTATGCCTGCTTTAAAATATATTCTTTTTACCTAGTACTTATTAATGTGTGGAACATGAATGCTGAAAAAAAATTGCTGCTGTTTGTTCTTCCAGAGCAGCACAAGCTGCTTTTCTCATTCTTATTGTAAACTGCTTTGAACATCATTTCCACTGAGCATGCCAACTTTTCATATTTTGTGAGCCAAGGCCTCCTAATTTCATAGCCAGCTAGCATCACCGTGCAAGTTCAGTTTCTCTTTTATACGTGAGGGATAAGAGTGATGAAATCTGACTCTGTTACCTTGGGGCTAAAAAGACTGAAGTTTTGATCAGTGATCACTGTCAGCTTTAACACACATTTCCTTTAATCCTGCCTAGCATGCTGGAGCCATTAAGATTGTTTTTGCTGTAGTTAATTTGGGGGTTTGGACTGGAAACAATCCTTAATTTAATCATAGAAGTTTGTTCAAGTCAACCACATTTCTGGATCTGTTAAAGTTTAATTAAATATGTTGTGTGTTCAGCCATGCTTTGAGACTCAGGTGACACTACCTAACATTCCCAGAGCAATTATTTATAACTCTCAATTTTCTGTCAAGGCCCTTGAACAATACACCTTTGAATATATGAAATACAAGGCATTTCTTTTAAAGAAAAATAAGATGAATGACAATACTGCAGGAAATAACAAGATGTAGAAATAAATCTAATGCAAAATGGACAAATAATCTTTAAATGATCCTGCATTTCCCATTTATCCATCTCCCCTACTGCATTCATTCCAAGACCAGCTTGAATGGGGCCTTGCAGAGGGATCTGGACAGGCTGGAGCAATGGGCTGAGGTCAGCTGTATAAGGTTCAACAAGGCCAAGTGCTGGCTCCTGCACTTGGGTCACAGCAACCCCAGGCAACGCTCCAGGCTTGGGGAGGAGTGGCTGGAAAGCTGCCTGGTGGAAAAGGACCTGGGGGTGTTGGTGGACAGCTGACTGAACATGAGCCAGCAGTGTGCCCAGGTGGCCAAGAAGACCAATGGCATCCTGGCCTGGATCAGAAATGGTGTGACCAGTAGGAGCAGGGAGGTGATTGTGGCCCTGGACTTGACACTGGTGAGACCGCACTTTGAGCGCTGTGTCCAATTTTGGGCACCACAGTATAAAAAGGACATGGAAGTGCTGGAGCAAGTCTAGAGAAGGGCAACAAGGCTGGTGAGAGAGCTGGAAAACATGCTGTATGAGGACTGGCTGAGGGAACTAGGGTTGTTTAGCCTAGAGAAGGCTGAGAGGTGGCCTTATTGCTCTCTACAACTACCTAAAAGGAGGTTGTAGTGAGGCTGGTGTTGGTCTCTCCTCCCAAATTACTGATGATAGGACAAGGGAAAATGGTCTCAAGTTGCACTAGGGAAGATTTCAGTTAGATATTAGGAAGAATTTCTTCACTGAGACAGTGGTTAGACACTGGAATGGGCTGCCCAGGGTCTTGGTGGAGTCATTATCCCTGGAGCTGTTAAAAAAATGAGTGGATGTAGCACTTGAGGCCATGGTCTAGTGGTTAGGGAAATGCTGGGAGGTTGGACTTGATGATCCTGGAGGTCCATTCCAACCATGGTGATTCTATGATTGTGCTACCTGGTCTAGTGAGAGGTGTCCCTGTACATGGCAGGGGGGTTGGAAACAGATGATCTTTAAGGTCTCTTCCAACCCAAACCATTCTATATTTCTGTGATTCTATGAACAGCCATACTCTCAAACACATGAAAATACAGACAAGAAGACATCTAAAATGTAATCCATCCTTATTTTTAATGAAGCAGAAGGTAACCAGACTATCATACTTGGAGCTTACCCTGTGCTAGTATCTTTTTCAACAGAACTCTTTTGTTCTTATCCTGACATATTGAAAATCATCACTTTTACCAACTTTTGAAAAAACATTAAGTGGCTAAGTGATATAAAGTGAAACCTTTTGAGGACCCAAGTAAGATTATCAAACTAATTTTTGCAATAGGAATTGTATTTTACTTAAAATAGGAGACCAGTTCACACCACTGAGATCTAATTTCATCAGACTTAATGCCTATATTGAACAGGTTGTGAGATTTAATTACTTATTAAGAATCCTGATACAGTGCTGATTATTTTTTAGTGTTTCTTAACTTATTACCCATGTTTACAAGGATTATGCTGTTAGTCACTTCAAAATAACTTTGTTCCCTTAAAGGGACAACACCCCTTTATTAACTTACCAACTACTACACATAATTATCTCCAGGCAGAGTTTGCCTACATTAAGGGAGCCCATGAAAAATTTCCGTACTGCAAGACTGCTCAAGGTAGGCAGTTGACTGAGCTGCTAAACACTCATGCCAGGTATAGATCTCATTGTTATAGTGCACATAACAGCTTTAGTTTTGCCATAGTAGAAGGGAGTGTTGTAGAAATGCTTCTTTAAAAAATTAAAAGTGCAAAAAAAAGGCAGGTGTAGAATAGATATTTTATTATAATGACCCATGAATCCAGCATGAGAGAGACACACATTCTTCTAAAAGGGACATACTCATCTAGGGTGCTAAGGTAACCTGGGATGCAATTTACTAGTTTTGGATATGCAGAGGATGTTGAATTTATATAAATAGTGTTACTTAAGTGGGTATTAATTTGTAAACTATTGTGATATTTGGAAGCCTACAACCCTACTTATATTTTAAAGTTTCTTAGCAGATTAAATATGGGAAGACCTTTGATTTTCAAAAACCCAGTATGCACTTCCTTGCATCTTTGAAAGTCTATACTGTGTTCTTTTAGTTGCACACAATCATGTATTGCATTTTTTTTTTTTT
>NW_008602599.1:0-21964 GCF_000691845.1 Merops nubicus | reverse complement strand
AGGAGGGAGAGGACGGCGCTGGGCTGCACTGCTGGGCTGGGTCGTGGGCCCGGCCCGGGCTGGAAGTGCCGGCGCTGTCCTGAAGCGAGTGGCTCCCTGCCCAGGGAGCAGAGGACCCCTGACACCGGGGTCCGGAGCACACCGGCCAAGAAAGTCGCCTCGCCTGCTGCCTGGAGAAGGTGGTGGTTTGCTTTTGCCGTTGCCTTAGGGGAGACAAATGATTTTTTGTCATTTAACTATTTTTGCCGTCTCCTGGATGGTGCTGCTTAAATAAATTTTCTCTTTCTTGGCCCCCACTATGCTACGTTGTTCCTAACGCATGTATGTTGTGTCAGACGTTGTGAGTTGCACACAGAAGGCTTTTTGTGAGCATGAAGAGCACTGAGGAACACTTGAAGGACACATCTTCTAATTAGAAGACAGTTAAGTGACTAAGTGTTTAGAAAACGTCTAGGGTGATAATTTAGTTGTTAACTTTTTTGTGCATTGCCAGACATCATGTGGTTGCCTTGCGAGTCATATAAAATGCTCTCACATGGTATGTTAAGAAGTTTGGGTTGAAGCTGTGTGCTTGAGGAGGAGAAGTGCAGCTGAGACTTTGTGGTAGTGCCAAGCCTATAGCTTTCAGTGTGGTGTTACAGTTTTGAATATGTATTTCCAAGAGACGAAGCCTCAGAAGTAGTGTTGGTTCAATATCTGGACGATTTCCATCTGAGGGGAAGTGCTCAGGAAAACACAAGGCTTAAGAGAGACATTGTCTCCTCTGCAGGCACACTAGCCTCCCAGTGCAGAACATGGACGTGATGTCTTCTTTAGAGATCTTAATTTCCATTTTCATGAAAGGTGACAGCAGTAAATACTTTTGCCATGCCTGAGCATTGGGAACCCTGGCTGTCCAAGGCACTGAAGAGTCTTTATGAGTGGTGGTCACTTTCCTCTGTTCTCCCATTGCTCTGTTCATGGTGTGCCAGGAGGTCTCCGAGTCAATGAGTGGAGAAAAGCTGGATAAAACAAATAGGAGCAATATGTGTAGGTGAGAAACCAGGATGGGAAGTACTGCGTTGTGCTGACTCAGGACCTTGCATTACTTGTTAGAAACATTCACTAGTGTGTGCCCACCTAAGTGCCCTCGCTATTTTACCTCATTGTAAAAATCTGTTGCCGGTGCCTTGAGTGACTTGCAGCTGCAGTGGTTGTACCTAAAAGCAGTAAGTGATTTCCTTGCATAGCAAAGTCCTGTTACATTTTGATAAGCCTTCACAATTAAATATATTTGCCAAATGATGTATTAAATGGAAAACAGATAAATGCAAGTTTTATATTCTTGAAGCTGGTTTACAGCAGAATAAAATTTGATGTCTCTTTAATCATCTAGAAAAAAAGTAAGATCTGATCAATGTTTACATCAGTACTGCCATGTGGGACAGTTGATTTGTAATTAAGTTGGAGATTTTTGTATTTGAAGAACAAGAAGCAGAGTCTTGTTAGGGTGAGATATCAAAAGATAGTTTAAAATGGGGAGATAATGTCCGCAGGAAATTATTAGTAGATTTCATCAAAGGCAGGGACTTGGCCTGGTCTCAGTGTTTTAGTTGATGACCTTGGTACAGTAAGTGGGATGCAGTAATGATGCTAACTGGTGGTGCAAAGCTGGGAAACGTTTGCAGGGCCAAAGGGGACTGAGATATCCTACAGGGAAAATGGAGTGATGTTGAGTGTCAGAGTAAATAATAGCTATGGGCCAAAATTGAGTGTTCAGGGTTTGGGGCTGGTACCAAGAAAGGAGGAGTTTGGTAACAGGAAGGAAGAGAAACTTGAATGTAGTAGTGGATCACAGGATGGGACCAACTGGTTTATGGCAGTGAAAAAAGCAGTTGTGATCCTCGGAGTGCAGCAGAAGAGCACAGGTAAAGAAAGACAAAAAAGTGTGGACTTCCTTGTACAAGGCTGCAAAAGATGAACGTTGGATTTTGTACATCAGATCTGGTCACACATTAAAAAAAAAGAAAGGATGTTCATACTTCCTGAAGTGCCAAGAGGTGTTGAGATCATGAATTAAGTGGAAAGTCAAGAGGTTAGCTTGTTTTCCTAGGCAAGCTAAAGCTGAGAAGGGATGTAACAGTAAATTTAAAAGCCTCCATTAGGTATGGTTTTCCTGCGGAGTTTGTAATTGGGACCTACAGTATCCAATGCCATGTGTTGAAAAGATTCCTGTAAATTCTGGGAATTCCTGTGATCACCTCGTGGCAAAGCTTCCAGGAGCAGGACTCAGCTGAAATAGTGATATATTTGTGACTCCCATTCTTTCTTTCCTGGAGGCTAAATGTATTATCTAAGCTCTACGGTCATGCCCATCTGGAGGAGGCAAAAAAAAATCTGGAGCGTCTCCTTTTTGCTTTAGGGAAGTGTGTTGCAGTGCCAGTGTCAGCCTTGATGGAGATACCTGTTCAGTGTGAGTCAAGGAGCTGACTAAGAAACCAGACTCTGTGAGTGCCCTCTTTCTGCCAAAGACATGTTCATAATTGCAAATAATGAGAAGAAGGAGACTCAGCTGTGTAGAAGACATCCTATATTCTTGGGAGGATTCTGCTGCTTCCGTGAAGGGCTAGTGGGAAGTTATGTGTGATCAGAACTATTGTTTTTTCCCCTCTTGTTTTATGTCTTGAAGCTTTTTCTGAGGAGGATGCTGTGGCCTGGCATCACATCTTCTGTGCAGTTACCTCTGGTATCTTGGCTAGCCTGGATGGATTTAACTTACCTTTTGGCTTTCCATCAGCAAAAGTGAATGCTGCATCTTCTGCAGTGCTGCTGCATCTTCAGAGAGGTTCCTCGGGATCTGCTGAAGCTAGGGAGGAAGGGGGATGGCTGAGCTGGGCTGCATCCCCTTGTGCCCTCACGGCCATAAGTAAGAGTTAACAAAAGCTGCCACCAGTTGGCAGTTTCAAATTTAATAACAATGTCAGAGATTTTTTTCTTGAGTTCCAGGTGGCTAAGCTGTCGATCAAAATCGTTGTTATACATGAATGTGGCACTGAGTCCACGTATAACAAGATCTTGATGGACAGTTGTTTTTTCAAAAAAGAGTGATTGGGATGGGAACTCTGCCATTCCTGTAGTGCTGGCAGAGTTACCCGTGTAGGACCCTACCTAGTGCATGGGCAGGGGCAGCTCCAGTTCCCTCCATTCTCAGGTTCTTCTCTGCCTGGTTACAGTTACGGTTGGCAATAATGTATGGCAGTTTCTACCAAAAGGGGGTTACTTCAATAAATATTTCTCTGTATTGAGATTCCTCCTCTGGCTTATGGAGTTGTTTGCTCTTACCTGGGGTTATGAAAATGGCTGTGCTGCAGGATTGCTGAAATTCTGACTCCATCCTGAAAAATATTTCTCAGATTTCACTTTCCAGTTGAGAAATGTTTTCTGGCCTCTCCTCAAGAAGAGAGATCTGTGAACCTCTATGCTTGACTTGAAACTGAGGGCTGTGTTTGCTTGGTTCTCAATTACATAATCTGTGGTTGTTGCTTAAAGGAGGGGAGAAAGCCAATTTATTGTTACTGCAGAGCAAGCCTTTCTTCCATCTGATATCGGTTTCATTTCATCACCTCTGCTCTGTGGTTTCACTTTCCTCATTGCCACATCCCACCTTTCCTCCTCCTCTGTCTCCTAGTAGACAAAGCTATGTGTAAAGCCTGTTTTCTTTGTAAGACGTTTTTGCAGCTGTGTTTGATTCTTCTCTTAAAAGCCTAACTGATGCCTCAGAAAATTCAGAAAAATATAACAGCCATGTTTTTTAACCCAATCTCCAACTTATTTAAGAAAAATGTATTTAATGTTTCTTATAACTTTATTTTTCACCATTTAAAAATTATTTTTTCAGGGTTTGTATATCTCCTGATTTAGGAGAGTGAAAATACTGATTGCAAGTGGAACCTCCTCAATCAGCCTGGTGGATGTCTTTGGGAACATAAGAAGTCATGGCAGAAAATGATGCAACACCAACCTTACCCAAAAAGTGTGGCCCATACATTTCATCTGTAACCAGTCATGGCATGAATTTGGTAATTCGGGGGATAGTGCTGTTTTTTATTGGCGTGTTCCTTGCATTAGTATTAAACTTGCTTCAGATCCAGAGAAACGTTACCCTCTTCCCCCCTGATGTGATCACAAGCATCTTCTCCTCAGCTTGGTGGGTGCCACCTTGCTGTGGCACAGCGTCAGGTAAGTTGAGCCATGGGTGTATACCTGACGTGGAGATGAAAGGGTGGATAGGTGGTTCTGTAGTTACAAAAAGCTGTGTGAAGAGTGTGGAAAGTAAAAATTTCTCTTCCAGCATCGCTGCCCTTTTCGAGCTATAGCTGTCCTCTGTCTCTCCATGTACACACAGGTACTCGTGGGCGTGTTCAGAAATTGTTGGTTTGATAACTTGCTGTGCTGTATATTGGTAGTGACAGACTTGATGATTGGAAAGGTCTCTTCCAACCAAAACAATTGTTTGGTTTTATGATTGTTAGCAGAGCATGAGTTTTGCTCTTCCTGATGGGTTAGAGTACAAGTTTACCAGACTTTAGAAGGTGGTGCCTTTTGCAACCTCAGGGCCTGGATTACAGGAGTGTGCTCTACAGACAGCCCTGGAAAACACCCTGGAAGTGTCTGACTGTGCAGTGACCAGTGCCTGGTTTTGAGCACAGCAAACCACCCTGAGTAGCACTCCCTTTTGGGTCCTAGCTTTCCATTTGTTCCTCATTTTAGCTCTGTTTAGCAGGGATGCCTGGCTGTGTCTTGGGGAGCTGAGGCCAGGCACATTTTGTGGTCGTAGAAGCGTTGTGCTGAGCAAAGCACCTGGGTCAGTCATGTATCAAGTCAGGTGATGCAAACATGCTCCATTTCTCCCATGACTACAGAGGAAGTTGAGACTTTTCCATGTTTAGTTAAAGTGACATGCCTGTAGTAAGAAAATATCCCTTTTTCCTCTTTTTTTCATCTTCAGTTATCAAGGTGTCTTCCATGTTACAAGCCTGATGGAATTTGGCTTTTTACTTGGCTCTGAAGGTTGCTGATCCCATGGGGGCAGTTTTATGCTTTACTAAGGGAACTTTTGTAGCAGCCAGTACTGGAGGAATTTGCTTTGGTGAATCTTTAGAGTAAAGGTGTCTTCTCAGAGGTCAGTTTTAATCAGGTTGAGAAGCTCACATTTCTGGATACTAGTATGAGTCAGTAAATTAGCTTTTGAGTTGGCATAACTGTTTTGATAATGATACTTAAGTCTTTTTTTTTTTTTCCCTGGTCATCTAATAGCTTCCTTTTTGATACCTTGTTGAAATACTACACCCCAATGTCATAGAGGAGCTTGATTCGAAAGGAAACCCTCCAGATATCTCTGAATGTGGCAGTTTTGTTCTCCTGTGGAAATGCATTTGTCAAATTATGGTGGCAATTACATACCTGCTTTATCTTCTAGTTGTCTTAGTCCTGTTGTGTTGCTGATATTGTTGGTTAGTTTTTGGGTTGTATCCTGCATTTGGTGCATTTTTCTTTTATACTTTAAGATGGTTGTCTTGATAAACATGTCTGGTAAAGGTCTGATCTTCTCTGTATGGAGTAGGGGGGGTTGAAATAACAAAGTCCTAACTTGCAGCAGCAAGGTATAAAGTTTGCGGTGTTCGCTGGAATATTTGCACTGTGAAGTGCTTGCATCAGGCTGCACCTTATGCTCTTGGGCAGTCTGGGAACTCTGCAGCTGTGTATGGGGAAGTCCTGGAGGCTAGATCTTGCCATCAGCTGGGATGAAACTTGCAGGCCGTTCTGGTTCTGGTGGGTTGGTGGTTTTGATGGAAAGACTGGGTATGGCTTGTGAAGTGTAGTCAGCCACCTGCTAGGCATTTGCACTGTTTGATTTTTAAGCCACTTGAGTTAAAGATACTACTGCCTTAATTGGCTTTTCCCAGCAGGAGTGACCCCTGTTGAAGTGTTTGAGTTCTTTCTTTTCCATTATCAGTCTTTTCTTCAGTTTTTTTCCTTATCTTCTCTGCTAGTGTACATACAGGGAACCTCTGTGGTAAGTGCTGATAATTCCCCCATTTTCTTACTGCTCGTACTTGCACAGCCTTTCTGGAATTGACATGAATATTTCTCTGCAGTGTGGTTTGTTATTATGAACAGAATAAAGGTATTTTGCATATTTATAATCAGTGGTGATCGAGGCTGCTTTCAGAGAAGCGCCTTCATCCGTCACTGTTATTAGTCATCAGTTTGGCCCAAAGCCTCTGGCAAGAAAATAGCTCAGGGAGGTTTTTTTTTTTCCTCTCCAGCTTTACTAGTGATTTATTTTCCTGAATCTTGGACATCAGTTTCTTTTGTAAAATAAAGAGCATTTGCCATAACATCTCCAACAGCGTGCCAGACTGAGGGCACTGGAGTCTGTACTGATGACTCAGGCTCTGCCTGCCTCCCGCAGCACCAGCTTAAGTCCTGTTGTTTTTGTTTCTCAGCAATGTTGGTAACTCTCTTGTTAGGTGCAGCTGCAGTGGAGAACACATGTATGAAGAAATGTTCAAAGAGCACTGCAGTTCCCTGGGGTTAAAAGTCTGCTTGCTCTCTGTATTCAGCAGCTACTGTGTGCTCTTGGCTTTCCATCTTCTGTGTGAGCCCTTATAGCAGTGTTGAAGAGAGAAACACATTATCCAAACAAAAACTGCTTGTAACAACAGCAGAAGAAGATACAAAATACCAGTGATCCAAACCACACTCTGCCCTTACTGTGTTTTGTTTCAGAGTTATTTAAACATGTATGTTTGACGAGTGGGACTTTCAGGAGTGCCAGCCTGCAAGCTGTTACTGCTTTTCTTGAACTATGGTGTGAAGCTGCAGATTTTGGTAGGGAGCAGAGCTCTTATCCTCAGCCCCTCTTTCAAATTGTCTCTGTTGGCCACTTCTGCCAGATCACTGCCGCAGTGGTTGAAGATGCTGCTGAACTTTTACAGGGATTTTTTTAAATAATGAGGAATTTCAAACAATTCCATCAACAATGATGCTTTGTACTATTTATCCTTAAAAGGTCTGTTTTAGTAGTGACAATAGTTATCAAAATCTAAGATGGTCTTTATTTTAGTTCAGTATTGCCAGTGCTTTAACTTCTGGGTCTTTTCTCTTTCCTGTCTCCACAGCTGTGATTGGGTTATTGTACCCATGCATGGACAGACATCTGGGAGAGCCACATAAATTTAAGAGAGAATGGTCCAGTGTCATGCGATGTGTAGCAGTCTTTGTGGGAATAAATCATGCCAGTGCTGTATCCTATATTCTGATGAAATTGGTGATAGTAAATGGTGTTCCACTAAAACAAAGCTCACATAGTCGTGGTGAATTGTTAAACACACAACGTACATCGTTTTTGCAAGAAAAATGCAGAATATGTGTTAGTGTTAAATTGTCATAGCAGTACTGGAGGTGATATGTCTCATGGTTTTTGGTTCTGAAAAATCTTTTCATTAGAAATGCTTCAGCATTGAGCTTTGTCTTACTTGTAGTCTTTTTCTTTGAATAATTAAAGTAAGCGTGAGGAAATATTCGTGTTGAAGAAAAATGCTTAGAGACATCCTGAGGGTTGATGTCCTTTAAACACCATAGTAAGAGGTTGAAGATCAGTCTTGAGGTCATCAGTGAAGAACATGCACTTTGCAAAGAATGGGGAAAACTCAGGACCAGGGAATACCCAGGACTACACAAAGGAGTAAGTGGTGTTACCCCATTCTGCAAGTGATGAGAATCCCTTGGTGCTGAGAGAGGAGTTACCATTCCTGTAGTCGTTCAGTAAGATCAGAAATCAATTAGAAGTCAGTCAGCATGTTGCAGTATATTGTACACCTAATTACATAGCTGTTCAGATACACCCTTGCACAAGTGTGCTCAAAACTGTTGTTCCTTCCCTCTGAAGCAGGTGAGGACATGCTGGGTGACAGTGCTTTTCACATGGACTGACATGCCTTACTGACAGTGATATGAGTCTACCTGGTTTTGTGTAGTCATGCTAAATGTCTCCTCTGTCAGGGAAAAACAGGATCTGTCTGTGAAGATTGGGTTCTTGTAAACTAACTAGAAAGTTGACCATCTCTGGAGCTCTCATCTCCTTCAGTGCCAGCTCCAACGTGGTTTGCAGTAACCGTGCTAAGAAATTCCAGGTGTGTGCTACTGAATGTCCTTGTTTCCAGGAAAAGAGGGCAAGTCAAGTGAAAGATGGGAGAGCTGGCTGAGTTTACTGAGATGGCTTGGCCCTCGGATGGGTTTTGCTGTCGTTTGAGTTTGTTCCTACTAGCCATCCTATCCAGTATGGCCAGATGAGCTGGAAGAGCCAAGGTTCGGAGTCATTCCTAGTGTCCCCCACAAACCTTGCTCTCCTTGCCAAAGACGCATTGAACTGGTCCTGTGGTTCTCATTGTCCTGGGCTGTACCTGTTGTGTTAGCACATGCAACTTACCTGCTCTTAAGAAATACAAGAGAATTGACAACTTCTCTCTGCATGGGTCAGATTATTTGCAGTTTTCACACAGCTGTTACACGTATTCCAGGACATCATTAGTGTACTGTCTGGATTTCCTCCTTGATAGCTTTCCAGGCTGCTTTCTTCTCAGCTGAATACCAGTTCTGCATATTGTCATATTTAGTGTGAGTTTTGGTCTTGTTTGACATTCTTTCTGATGCTATTGATTTTTATCCCGTATTTATTTACTCCAGTTAGTTGATCTTCTTTCTCATTTCCTATAGGTCTCTCTTCAGGACTTTGTGAGAAAATAGGGCAGTGTTTCTATGTTGTCATCCTGTGAATTTGCTTTCAGGCTTATGAAACTTGGCAACCTCCCTCTTATCTGTTTTGGACAGCAGTGGTGAGGATAAGCTAACATTTTCAAAACATTTTGAAGAACGTGAAACACTACAAAGATATCTGGAGTGACTTCACACTTGCTATCATGCGTGGACAAAACTGATTTTCAGTGTTGATTTACATGAGTATTTTCACATTAGTATATTTGCATTTTATTATATAGAAAACATTAACATTTTTAATGTTTAGCTGACTGTATACTAGCATATAAATTAAACAAAATTGCAATTAAGTAGGAGTGATAAATATCTTTTTTCAGAAAATCCTTGCCACTTAGAGTTTAATGCTAGATTTAAGATTTCATGCTTAGTGTGGCAAAGGGCCACATAAGAATGAGATGTCCTTACCCTGAACAGTAACGTGCACTGTCTGCTTGTATGAAACACCTGCATTGTCTGCTAGGTGTATTGTCTCTTTGCTCTTGGGCAGTGCTAAGACCCTAAAAATGTGAAGAAGCATCATACGTTTTTAGTTTGCCGACATGTTGACAACACTTACAGGGTTTATTTCCTTATAGCTGATAGCTTTGTGATAGCTGATACAGCTAATGCTGGGGGTTTTTATGGTATTTTTTTCTGTTGTACCAAAATATGATAAACAGAATGAAGAAAAATGTTTTGCACCTGTATATGATATTTGCAAGCTTGTCCTTAACAGTCAACACAGAAGGTGGATTTTGCCAACAATATCCAGTTGTCTCTCACATTAGCAGCCCTGTCAATTGGACTGTGGTGGACGTTTGATAGATCACGAAGTGGCTTTGGTCTTGGAGTAGGAATTGCTTTCCTGGCCACGTTGGTGTCACAACTTCTGGTCTACAATGGAGTTTATCAGTAAGTATTTACTCCATTAAGGTTCAATGACAGTCTCCTGAAACTATAACATAAAATCAGAATAACCAAAAGGGTGGAACTTGACATGATATCCAAAGCTGCCGCTGTTTAATTTTGAGTCAACAGAAATTGGACTGTTTGTGAAAGCTTTTGTGTGTTTTACTTGGAAGCTGCTTATTTCAATAAATTGTCTACCTTACCAACAATATATCATGCTTCTTTTAGTTGAACAGATGGGATTATAATCTATAAGAAGCTCCCTTTGTCATTTACTGCAAGTCGTTAAATTTCTATAATGCATCTTTTTTGTCTTGAAATATCCCAGTATTTTAATTTGTGCAACACAATCACAGGAGACAAATACACAACGCTGAGCCTAAAAATGTGTGTTCTTTTCCAGATACACGTCTCCAGATTTCCTTTATGTTCGTTCCTGGTTGCCATGTATATTTTTTGCTGGTGGAATAACTATGGGCAACATTGGCAGGCAGCTGGCAATGGTAAATTTGGAGGGGGGTTGATTGCCTTCTGGTAAAAGTTCTAGTCTACATGTCAGTCCTTCCTTCATACATACCAACCAGCTGTTTGACTTGTGGATGTGGAGTAAGATAGAAATCAGTAATCATTGCTTTTTGTCTAGTTAGTGAGCCATTAGTACTCTTAGTCAGAGCATAGCCTGTGACTTTGCTCTGCATGCTATCAGGTGTATACTTCTAGTCCTTTCAGGAGCAGAGGCTAAACAAGAGCTCCTGGGGTCAGGGAGAACTCAGGCCATCCTCTGACATCTGTACTGCTCTTCCTGCTGCTCAAGGAGACAGAAATTGCAGCCAACAGTGTATGTACAGAATTTAGGGAGACCAGAGTTATCTGGGTGAAGTGTAAGTTAAAGGATTTTGTCACCCATTTTGTAGAACAATCCCCATCATATCAGTTTTTTTTTCTTCAGTTGTGTGAGTTAATACTACTAATTTTGTCAATTTCTGTTTTTCAGTATGAATGCAAAGTCATTGCAGAGAAGTCTCACGAAGACTGAGGAGAAACAATATGCACCTTTTAAACAGGAAAATACCTGACAAATGACTGTTGGAGGAGCATAAGGAACACTTGACTATGAAATTGCCAAAATGCAATTTTATTCCCTTGAGTGGTATACTTTACTGCAATCTGTGATTGCTGCTTCTGTAGAAACTTTGATGTCTGATTTTGATTACTGTGAAATTACAATAGTATGCAATACATTTGACAATGTAGGTTCAATTCTAGGATTCCTTTTTCCAAATCTAAACTTCATTTACCATAAATTCTTGCCTGTCCATAACGTTGCAGTGCCAAACTGAACATTTGCACTACGTTTTTGTAGCTGAAATTTCTGCTTCAGTTTATCTCAAAAGTTTGGAAGAATTTGTTCTTAATAGCTCAGTGAAAAGCAGGGAATTCAAATCTGGGAATGAAGATCTTTTTCTACGATGATAGCCCATCATATCTTTGTGAAAATCATGCATTACAGGTGAGCTTTAATGCAATAAGTAACTGATTTCTGCCTGTTAACACATTGTATGATTCTCTTTACATCACAGGTGAGGAAACTTCATATGGGTTGTACAGGCTTTTGCTGTAGCGTTTCATTGGTCTGTGGTATGTGCCCAGTACCTCAGAATACAGAAATGGAAACCCAGGATGGAAATTTTCCCCTGGTACAGCCAGAATACATGTGTATATGAATTTATGTGGACCAGCATCAGATGTGGACAGATCCTAAAACTACTTCTTGTGTTGAGTAAGAGGATACAATTCAACTCATTCTTGTACAATCCCTTAAGTTGACTCGTGTTGATCACGTGTGAAAAAATCCTATAAATCTTAGGGCATTTCTATTGCAAAACTTAATTCTTCTGAACTAAATCAGCCACTACCATATAGTGTCATAAAAGTCTCCATTACCAATAGTAAGAACTTGGTAGTTCTTGTCTGCTACCTGCTCTGCTCACAGGGATCAGCAGGAGGCAAGGCTGTATTTTAGGTACTCATGTAGCTCTTACTGCAGTGACTATGGTCCAGGCAACCATAAATGCATCTGTTATACCAGTTTTCTGAGGTACTGTTACCCCGTTTTACAGGTGCCTGTGCACAGGAAGCCTCATGGGACAGAGCTGAAATCAGCTGTGTGCTAATAGGTTCCCTTCTTAAGAAGGATTTTAGTGTGTGACCCATATTTGGGGCCATATGTGGAACTTCCTCTTGGCTTTGCAGCTCCCTTTAAAGACCATGAGATAAAAGAACTTGTGCAAAAAGGCAGAAAGAAGACTGCAAGAGGACACTGCTAACCTGTGTCAGCAGTGAATTTGGCGTGGGATGTCTCTGCCTTGTTTTCCCCCTTCTGCCTCTGTATGGATGTTTTAATGTATTTGGTTTTTTTGTCTTGAGGTACTGTTCTTTTTAAATTTTCCATGAAAGGTTTGTACAACATGTTACAGTCACCTAGGGAGGATGGAGTTGGTCCAAAGAACAAACAGATGTTTAGACAAGTTTTTGTTGATAAATGTGTGTATGCATTGTACACAAAGCTTGAAATAGGCAACTCTTTTTCACTCTTAAATGCTTATCTCCAAGTCTGAAAAGTATGCAATGGAGGGAGTGCTTCCAAAAACATTGTAATGAATGAGATGGTCACAAAAGGAAAACTTCTTTAATTGGGGAAGTGTAAAAATAATAAATAAGCCAATGATGTAAAAAGAGCTTGGTTTTGCAGCTCCACAAAGTTCCATCAGCTTATGGTTCCATGACAATTCAGCAGCTGAAGCATACTTTCATTGGGTAATGTTTTAGGAAAGCACTTAGAGATTTGCATTGCTTTAAGCAGAGGTAGAACATGTTTAAGTAGGTTCTTGACTAGAGATTTTCTTTTCATCAAACTATGTGGCAATAAGAAGCATTTTATTAATAAAACCAAGAAACTTGGGGCATGAGCTAAGGGTGAGCTTCTTTAGGCAGGCTCTGGCATTTTACTGAAGAAGCTGTTGGGTCCCTTTCCATACAGTATTTTGCCTCATCCACCTTTTCACTTAAACAAATGGCTTCAGCTTGGTGGGCAGCATGATGAGTCCCTCTTGAATTATCAGGACATGAATGGCATAAAACTTCAGCTGTTTCTTATTCTGTCTGTAGGGAGTAACATGGTGCATCAGTAGCCAGCGTGCTGACTTGGTAAACAACTCA
Organism: Merops nubicus; assembly: GCF_000691845.1. NCBI lineage: Eukaryota > Metazoa > Chordata > Aves > Coraciiformes > Meropidae > Merops > Merops nubicus. Next base: position 9,037 of record NW_008602599.1, on the reverse strand, counting down.
GTTTGGTCATGACCAATAAGTATATACACCTGGAGATAAGTAGCTGTTGTTATTCACTTGGTGGTAGAGCTGCTGTAACCTGCCAGTCGCATATCCACACAGAAGCTTTGTGTACGTTCAAGTGTGCAGTGTGTGAGAAGTGGTTATTGTGCATCTGTGGCACACACCCTACAACACTTTGCACTCAGATTCATCTAAACCTAACTAGACTGTGCTGTCCACTAACTTCTAAATTTCATTTTGGAAATTTTGAGCATGTAGTGCAAAGGCAGCGATCATCCAAAATAAATTTGGGTGGAGTCCTTTATTATATGTGTTTTACTATTTTTATTCTTATTTTACTGAAGTCAATACAGGATTCACATCTTGGATGTTGTATTTTCTCAACCTGTGTTGTAATTTTATGGCTGACGTGTTCAAACCCTGAACAAGGTTCATGAGCAGAATGCTGACACGGCCTTAACTGTAGTGGGGTGAACATGCTGCTACTGTATAGCGTGCAATTACAACATTAGGCTGTCTTAAAAATGTTACTCAATAGAGAATGAATAAGGTATATTTTAGATAAAACTTTATAAACACTATAACCTCTAATTAAGCGTTGTAAGGTCTATGCTGTTTAAACTGGCAAATTGCTGTTAAAAGCAGAATGTGCATTAAATACAGTTACAACCTTGCTTGATAGCTTTCTTCTTTCTCTAAGAAATTATACCGATCTTTAAAATGCACTGAGTTACCTTCTATCAGCAATCTCATAATAATTTGGCCATTGAGCTGTGGCATATTGGTTGCACAAAACACCTGTCTGGAAATACTAAAAAAGAAGTGGGGAAGATGGAATCGGCAGTGACTCTATCACAATTAGCATGCTGAGCAGCCCTGAAGACCTGCCCTTTTGAAGCTGTGATGGGTGTATTTGAGCTGGGGGAAAATAAGCCAGATAACTTCAGTCATAATGCAGAAAATAGAGATTAGATATAAACAGCCGCTATGAATATGAAGAAAAGAGTGAATGGCAGGGAACCCCTTAATATATTTGTATTTGTTAATGTTCCAGTCTGGATATGAACTGAATGTTATTTTGATGTTTGCAGACTCTCCCTTCACAGTGCCCATCACTTTGTCTCAAAAAAGATGTGACAACCACAGGTCTAAAAACGTATAATGAAAAGCTTTCTAGGCAGAGGTGAAGAAAGGGTGGGAAGAGATGCTCAGCAGTATTTGAGATGCAGTGCCCACAGTAGGATAGCACCACGAGTGGAAGTTGGAAAGAGAGCAGGGGTGAATAGAAAAGACTGTGTTTGTGCTGGCAACCTGTGACCCAAAAATCCTAACCCTACTGTGAAAATACAGAGTCCTGTGCATGTCAAGTGTCTGATGGGGCAAATTACAGCGATTACCATAATGTTGCCTAGTCATACTACTCAGATCAGTCAAAAGCACACTGGCAAATGTGCTTTGCTGGAGACTTAACCTCTCATCTGTAGCCTCTCTGTGAGAGCATCACCCTGAGGAATGGAAACACCGTGTCCTTCCTGCCCAAGTTTGGCCTGAGGTTGTTGAATGGAGAACTGCCCATTTCAGAGGGAATATCCCAACTGCCAGGCTGCTGGGCTCTCAAAATGCATCTTGTGCCACCCTTTGTAACGTGGCTGCTGAAAGCAGCTAGAATGAGAGTGAACAAAGAAACTTTTCCTCTGTAGTTTCTGTACTTCCCATCTGCCATCTGGCTGGGAGCTGCCATGGAGACCTAGAGGCATACACCAGGCTTCCCTTTTTATCTCTCCCAGCATGTCAGGAAGGGGCATCATTTTACCAGCCGCGTCACCCTGGACATTTTGCATATGCTTTTTGGGTTTTGGAGCAGCGTTACCAATAACTCCTAACGGTTATGGGTGAACGTAGTCCCTGGAAGTGGTGTTCAGTATCAAATCCAGTGCTTATAAAAGTAGAGGCACAGCTGGGCGGAGGGAGCGCGCGTCTCGCCCTGGGAATAGCTATCGAATGCTGTTAGTTTTGATGCCAGTACTAAATGCAAAGCATGAGAAATTTTGCAGCTTAATGTTCAGTACTAAACAGTAAATGAAAGGTCAGTCCAACATGTTAACTGTCATGAAGTAGTAAACACTCTTTTAATTGCTTCATGCAGCCAGCCTGGATTTTTGGTGTGTCTGTTGTCATGATTTGAGTAGCATGGTCCAGAGCCTTGTCCTGATTACCTCCCCCGGTCAAATGACAAAGCCTCAAATTAAAGGATAAACTTTATGCCTGGGATTTTCAGGCAGCATACTGGGAGCTTGTGCTCTGAATGCTTAAAAGCTGTGCTGGGGAAGAGGAAGGGGGCATGCATTTATCTGATTGGAGCCAAAATCCAGGTTGAAATGAGTTTTGGATTTTCTTGAGCTTTTCCTTTCTTGCTCTTGTGCTGTAGTTATGCAGGGATGCTTGGACACATTGCAGAGTAATTGCAGTGGCAAGTCAGCAGGTACAGCCATAAGGCCTGCTTTTTATGAATTTGTTGGTAGAAATCCTGAAATCAGTCCTTTTAAGCAAATACAGCACAAAAAAAGTTGTTGAAATCTGTATTTTTAAATAGGTTGCTGTCTGAATTCACAGCAGAATTCTGCTATTTCTGTTCTCTGATTAGTTCAGTATATGCCATGCATTATGTGAGGTGAACCTACATTTCAGATATTTAATATTTTTTGCTAATGAAACCTCAAAGCAAAATGTGTTTCATGCAATTATTCAGGGATAATGTGTGCACTAAAAAGAAAACAGGGAGGAATAGGGTTGCAAGTTAATTTCCTGGATAGGAATTGTGCACGGAGAAGCTCCAGCATTTTGCTTAATGTTGCCAGAAAGAAAAGGACAGTGTTTGTTCTGATTTCATCCTGGGTTTCAGAAGAAGAGGGGAAGGGGAGCCTTAAGAAGCAGTGCATTTGTATTGATTTGTTCTGACCTTCTGCTGTTCTCCAAAGGCATTGTTCTATTGGCCATGATCACCAGAGCATGTTTTGGCTTGTCTGTTTTCCTCTAACCCAGCTGTGCCTGTTACTTCCTCCTTGGCTAAGGAGGCCTGGAGTGAGCCTGGCCATGCCAGCAGAGAATTTGTGGGAAAATGGCTTTAGCAACTCCCTTCTGAGATTTACAGTCCCTTTGAGCTTTGTGAGGAACTGGTGATTTTGCCCGTGGCACTGTGGTTGGTAATGGTGAGGTAAAGGTGAGGGATGTGACTACATGGTGTTTGGGTGGAGGGTGGAAGTCCCTGTGAGGACATTACATGTTAGTTGTAGGGTCTAACAAGAAAACAAGTTGCCCTGATCAACAGACGGTCACTCCTTGTCTCGAGTGGTGAGACCTGCCACCAGTGTGCCAGAGAGGGAAGAATATGCTTTTTTCCTCCTCCTTACTCTTCCTTTGCACAAATACATTGGAGCCAGAGCTAAGGACAGTTAATCCCGTTCTTGGAACCAGGACTATGTATAGGCTGGGTTAGCACTGAAAGACTCCACTGTTTTCTTTTTCAAACCAAATGCTTGTTCTGTGCTGCATGTCAAGTGCAATCATTGCTGAATGAACTGACATGCAAAGCCAAGTTCTCAGCTGAGCTGGCATGGCTCCATGGATTTCAGTGGGTATGCAGCATTTCGTGCTGGTTGGGAATTTGGCCCAGTGTATTTGAAAGGGATGAAATTGTTTAGACCTCACTTCTTTTCTAACGTGATACAGGTCAAAAAAATTCCTACGATGTACAACAAGCAAGAGCAGCACGGTGCAGAATCTGCCTTCCCTCTCCTCTTTCACCATTGGTGAAACCTCTGATCATTCTCTGTGATTTACAAAGTGTGCTTCTTATATGGTGTATCAGCTCTTCAGGAGGACTGACTTAAAAGAATCAGATCTAGAGATCTGATTAATAATGATGCCAGTGTAAAATGTTGGGTACTGATGGGATGAGCTTCATGTCACAAATGCTTGCCACAATCTTTTGTTTTGTTTTGTTTTGTTTTGTCCGGTGTTTTGCTTGAGGTTGAGCTGTGTTGGACCTTTGCCTATTCTGATTAAACTGGAGAGGGAGAGAGGAATAATACTGCCTTGTGTTGTTCAGACTCCTCTGACTAACCAGTTTCCTCAAATCAGTGTAACAAGCAAAAATGCATCTGGAGTAGTGGCTTGAAGAAGCTGAATGGAAAGATCCTGAAGACTGAAGTTTCAAGGACATGAATTGATGTAGAATTGATGTAGTGATGTATCCACTGTGGTAATAAGTGGTATAAGAAGTGATAGACAAGCAGTATTACAAACGTAATAAATGTAGAAATGGAGTGTTAAATAATAATGAAGTTAGTAGGAGGTGAGCCACATGCACATTCCTGGGAACAGGTTTTTTTTTTATGTGATGTTCTGCAGACTTTGGTCTGTTGCACTGTTCCAGGGGATGAATTCTGGGACAGTGAAGAGCAGCAGGCTGAGGGGTCACTTGATAAAATGGCTAGATAAAAAAGAGAGTTAGGTTTAGATGTCAGGTCAAAATGCCCAGCACAAAGACAAATAACAATGGTATTTGTATAGTGCATACACACTGGCTTTCTGATTTTTAAAAAATGTAATTTTATAAAGGAGAATCACCTTTAACTACCAAGGGACAGACAGATATTACATATTGCTTTTGCATTCAAACCTTAACCTCTGTGGGAGTATGTTTCAAGGCGAGAGGAAGAATTAGTTTTTCAGACCCACATGTGCCATTTTGAGATGCTTTTTTGAACCCTAAGTCCCTGGATTTGTATTTCTTGGGATCTGAAACCACTAGGTTTCACCATTCTGCATCAGGTCACTGGTGAAGGAGAATGGTGGTTGTTGCTCCTGCAACCTGTGGCTTAAGGGACAAATGCGTCCCTTAAACTACTCCAAGGAAATAAAATAAGTTCAGTTAAAGCAGGAGCAGTTCACAATCCCCTCGTCTCCATCACAGCACCAATGCACAGGTCAGAGCCAAGGGAAGGCCTCTTGTTGGCAGTATTGGCTCCTCCTGCCTTCCACTGGTCATAAAAGCGAGGCACCAAACATGCTCTGCAGCAAGAAAGGGGCCCAGTTGCTACCAGAAACCCCCAAACTATCTGACCAGGGAAGTCTCAAAGCTATGGGGGAGAGTACATGCTTTCTGGTATCATCTGAATCAGCTTTTCATGGAATACTTATCCTTTGATGAGCTGTCAAACTTTGACAGTTCGTCATTTCCAAGGTCACAACAACTAATGAAACCCAGAGAGATGGGGTGAAGTTGGTTGCGTAGCTGCTACATGGCAGATTACTGAGGGATGTGACCTAGAAAAGGGACCATGCAATGTGCCTCCTGATGTCTCTCTTGCACAGCTGCTGTGAGGCACAGGCTGAGATTTCACCAAGGAAGGACGTAAAGAGACAACTGATGCTTGTATAGACAAACCTTTATGGGATTTGATAACCCTGCCTAACGCTGTCTGATGTTAAAGGGACTTAATGGGTAGGAAAAGCTGCTAGAAAATAGTTCTACTTGTGCTCAGATAAATGGTGCAGAGTATCTGGTTTGTGCAATGAAGACGAACATATGTTCATCACCTTGGCATCTCTTAAATTATTAAGGCCTATTCATTCTGCTATCTAAAATTCTTGAAAACAATATTTTATCGCCCGTTGCACTGTTTCCCTGAGAGAGTTCACAATCCTGGTTATCATCAGCACTGTCGCATCTTATTGTTGATTAAAATGATAACTTCCAACTTAATCTTCCCGTGGGTAGAAAGTATTTGAGATATTAAGTTTTCCTGCACTTCTTCAATATCAGGCTTCTCTTCATCACAATACTATTTTTAATTAAAACTCCCAAACCTTTTTTATGAATTCTGGTGTAAAAAATGCTTATTAATGCCCAGGCACAATACCGACTTAAGAAAAACACCTGCATTCTATTCTGACAGCCAGTTAACATCTAGAACATATACCTCTAAACATTAACATATGTCCTTAGCTTTTGGGATGTCTTCATTGAGCTGATGTGCCTGAGGCCTGACACGAGTTGTTAGATGACGCCATCGCTGCTCCTAGAAGCAGAGCGTGGCTTTGTTTGAAGTGCAGAGGGTCTGGCCCATGGTCAGACCTTGAAGGTGGCTGCAAGCAGAAGGTGGAGGCCCACCTTCTCTCCTTCGTCTCCACCAGTTCAAAGGGACCAGCCAAAGCCAGACGTGGAGCCAAGTGAGAATTTTACAGTTTTGCTTTACAGTTAACCGAGTGTTGAAAAAAAAAAAAAGTGGTTTCTTTTCAATGCTGTCTTGTCAAAATGCCAGACACCGCTTGTTTTTGACATTTTCAGCTACTGTTAAATAATAGTCTTGCTTCTGTCACAGCTAATGTTGACTTGAAGGCAGTTGTGCATTTCTCAACTCAAATGCTAAGCAGACAGGCTTGGGTCTTGACAAATATTTTCCGGGTTTGCCCAAGGCAAGTAAAAATGAGCTTCTAGTTAATCGTTTGTTTTAAAATTCAAATTGGTGAAATAGGCAATTAAAAAAATGACAATTTTCATCAAAATTTGCAAATGAAATGTCTCTTTGCAGTCAGTGTGGGTTCAAGAAACTGCAATAGATAATTGCTATTTGAAATCAGTGAAGTATCCAGCGTTTTAGGGCCGTGAGGCTTGTGGCTGTTCTGCCTTAGTAAACGCTGATTGATTTGGTAAATAAGCATTTCAACTTCCCTCTTTAAAATAAATAAGCAATTTTATTGCTTTATTGCTTACCCCTGTATGGGAGATAAACAAGCTCTCAAGCAGTAACCCCATAATATCATGAGCCCAAGTGCCATCTGTCACCGAGACTTTTGTCCCTTTATGCACAATAGCTTCTTGTGGCATTAGGTCCGTTGTAGGTTAACTGATTAGCAGAGATCCTCCTTTCAGTTGTTCCTGCTTTTCTTCGCTAAAGGACCATATCTCTCATCTCCATTTCCTTTTCTCTCTTCCGTATTAGCATACTAATCACACTGAACTCCCACTGCTAAAAAACTCTATCCATTTTATACTGGGGGAGGGGAGGAGAAATAAACTGGCATTTCCTGAGAGATTTACAGATGCTGTCTTATGACGGTTAGAAAGGAGGAGAAGAGAAGAAGTGGTGGCAGAGGTGAATAATGCACTGTGCTGGCTCTCCTATGCCAGTGAAAGCTGAGACTATAGCCACATAAATATTAAACACATTTGAAAAGCACTATTAAAATAAATATCAAAGACAAAGTTGCTCACACATCTGTTTCTCCTCAAATTTTGCCATAGCATTCTACATTTGTTTTCTCTCCAGCTGTTAACACCTGTCTTTCTGTCAGTGGTAATAATGCAGTTTTAGGTAGGCCACAGAGCTGACGGTAACATGAAAGAATTCGCTATTTTTGATGTAAGAAACTCCTTTTTCACAACTAAAAAGGGCTCTGTGAACAAAGATATGTCCTTGTGCTAATCCTTCAGAGCAGTGTATGAGGTTTTTGTTGTTTTAGGGTGGGATATTTTATCAAACTACAGAGAGCTGGGCTTGTGTTGCGCAGCTGAACTTGAACTAGATGAGACATCCTACAGTGGGCAGCTACTGCTTGCCTTTGAAGTTCTCATTTTACTGCTGAACAGATATTCAGAAGGTTGCGTGTGCGTGGTACTCCTCTCACCATGTGATGCTTGTTATCTAACCTCATCAAAAGTGTGTGCTGCGCATTGATTGCTACCAGAGGACGCACATCAAGCGGTGATGTCGTCTCTGTTTACCTCTTACACAAGCACAATATTCACAGGGCTGCCTGAAGAAAGCGTTTCACGCCTGTGCTGTAGTCATCTCAACACAGGATGGTGGGAAGTGCTCGAATCTCTTGGTGCTGAAGATGGTGGAACAGATCCTCAACTCATATAAACTGGGAGGATCCATTTACTCTGCCTGTTTACCTAATGTGAAAGAAAAAGCTGTTTATTCCTTTTGGTCTACAGAAACACATCCTGGGACTCGGGCAGAGCATGGATGAGCCACACCAGGAACATCCCAGATGAGGAAGAAACAATGTACAAGTGCGTGTTAACAGCAAATTTAACACTCTTCACCTAATATGAGCTTAGTTTCCTGGCTGGGGTGCTATAGGCATAGACTCAAACCTTTTGAGCCCACATTTGGTCCTTCATACCATCTCCTCCTGTGAGGTAGCCCGTGGGTGAGGAAGCTCCTACCTGCTGTGGGAATGTAATGTTTCCATCCATAATCCCTTCCTGGGAGTCCCAAGGAGAAAAGAGTGGCTGAACTTTGCAGGTCTTTGTGCACAGATGGTGTTTGATGCCTGGGTGAAGCCAAGCTGGCCTTCAGATGTCAAGAAATTACTGGGTGTGACTGTTATGGCAAACAGGCATTCCTTTCACCCCACTCTTGTCTCCAGGTTTAGTCTTTGAGCAATAGGTATGGTTTTGCCAGGCACTTTAAACCAACAGTAAAGTCATCTTCTTCTGAAGGTCCCATGTGATGATTTGTGGCCACATTATTCTTTCTTTAATGAATGAAATGAGTCAATTTTCAAAGATGCTAACTCACATCAAGATTTGCAACCAGACAACAAAAACGGACCCTAAAATAAATAGCCCTCGAATTCATAAATCACCGTCTTTGTCACCTGTGGGAGGATGTGGGAGCATGAACCACGTAATGGCCTGCGGTCCCATGTGATGATTTGTGGCCACATTATTCTTTCTTTAATGAATGAAATGAGTCAATTTTCAAAGATGCTAACTCACATCAAGATTTGCAACCAGACAACAAAAACGGACCCTAAAATAAATAGCCCTCGAATTCATAAATCACCGTCTTTGTCACCTGTGGGAGGATGTGGGAGCATGAACCACGTAATGGCCTGCCTGGTCCCCCCAGCCACCGCTTGCGGAGCTCCACGGCCGGCCCTCAAGCAGGCACCGAGAGGGGCGCGGGGCGCCCCGGAGGGCAGCAGCGTTCCTGGGGCGGAGGGAACTGCAGCAGCG
>NW_008602598.1:34444-34828 GCF_000691845.1 Merops nubicus | reverse complement strand
TCTGGCGTGGGCTGAGCCACAGGGACCCTGGCACCATCAGCCACCCAGGCGTGGTCTGGTCTGGCGGGGACGATCTGCACCAGGCTGGGTAGCTGGCACTGCGCTGCTCTCATTGGCTTTGGTGGTGTCGGTGGCCGAGGGACAAATCCCTGTCTCTCAGGGAAAACCTTGCAGACACACTTCACGGCGACGCAAATGTCTGTGGGTCTGGGCTGGACGGGCTTCCAGTTCCCCAGCAGCCCTGCACTGGGCTTGCTGTGGATGCCTGGAAAGTGCAGCACCAGCCGCTGGTACCTGCTGCAGGCTGTGCCCACCACCATCGGGTCGGAGGGGCTGTGGCCAGCAGAAGAGGCGCAGGGGGCTGCTGGTAGGGGAGGGCGGGGG
>NW_008602598.1:33519-34409 GCF_000691845.1 Merops nubicus | reverse complement strand
TCCTGCTGCCTGTCCCCAGGCAGGCAGCAGGCCCAGCAGCCTGGGCGCTCTGTTCTGTGTATCCTCGCTCCTGGGCAGTGTCACCATGTGTGCCACACTGTCCATCTGCATAGGAAACTGAGGAGAAGGGCTGTGTGAGGAGCGTGGCCCATGGCCCCACGCCCCGGCTGGACCGAGAGCTGCTGCAGCCGGGCTCCCCTGCAGCCCTGGCCCCAGGGTAGGTGGCTGCCGCCCGGCTACTGGCACAACAGGGCCTGCCTGGCCTGCTGGCCTCTCCGGAGTCCTTGGGTCGGGAAGACATTTGGCCTTGTTGCCCTCGGGCTCCTTACCTGTGTGTGCGAGCTTGTGCCAGCCTGTTCCCATCGAGGGATGAGGCCTGGCTCTGGCTGCCCTGGTCCACCTGTGGGTGGAAGGAGGAGGAGGAAGGGGATGGAGGTGTCTGCCCTGACACCATGGTCCTGGCCCAGCAGTGGCCTCTCTGTCCTACCCTGTCCCTCTCCTGGTGCCTGAGCTGCAGGCTCAGCAGCCTGTTGGCTGGCTGGAAGTTGTTGTCCAAATCCTCGTCCACGGGCATCTTTGGCGTTGTGCGCTTCAGATTTGCCATGGGCACCCAGGGTATATGCTGCCTCCTGAGGGAGGTGCTCCTCTGGGTCTGGACACCCCAGGGAGCCTGAGCTCCTTAAATACCCGCATGGCCACTGCATCACAATGGCCTCTCGCTATGACAACGACCCACATTACAAAGCCCTGGTGGCCGCTGTGGCGACATCCTGCCTGAAGGATGAGGGAAAGGCTGTGGATTTTGTCTACCGGGACTTCCATGACGCCTGTGGCACTGTTTCTCAAATCATTCTCCTGAAAAAACTGGCTGCTTGTTGCTTTGGGAAGGA
>NW_008602598.1:0-33227 GCF_000691845.1 Merops nubicus | reverse complement strand
AGAAGGCGGGGGGGGGGGCTGCGCGGGCCGGGGTCAGGTGTCGGGAGAGCAGCCGTGGTTGTGGGGAAGGCCCTGGAAGCCAAGATGGACCAGGTGTGGAAGAGCACGGGGAGAACTGATGATGTCTACCATCGTGCAGGAGGCAGCATGGAAGGCTCTGCGCAGAGCCCTGTGGTGGTTTAGCCTCAGGCGGGAGCCGAGCACCACATGGCCACTCCATCATCCCCTTACCCCCCACGCAGGAGAGAGAAAAGGCAGAAAAATACAAAACCCTGTGGGTTGAGATAAGGAGAATTTACTACAAGAACGCAGAAGGAACAGCAAACAGCAGCAGTAACAATGGGTATAATAAGAGATAACAAATTGTACAAAGGAAACAGATCCCCACGGGGCTCTGGACGACAACTGTGGCTGCACACCCACCTCAGCCCCGGAACCCGCCCCTGCCCCCAGCCCACCTGGCCCCTCTCTGCCCCGGACCACCCAGCCCTGCATCCAGCCCAGCCCCACTGCTACGGGCATGATGGCAGCATGGCAGTGAATAACCCCCGGCTGGTCTGGCTGTCTGCCTGGGTAGACCTCCTGCCTGACTGCAAGAGAAAAACCAACCCCATCCCAGCCGAACCAGGGCAGATGTTTAAAGGAGGCGGTGAAGTAGATTGGTCCTGGTGAAACAGTGAAGCATAAAATAAGGAAAATCCTGCATGTATTGAAAGGAGTAACACTCCTACTGCATTTCCTAGTGAAACCTGTGCATAGAATTACAAGAAGCTCCTTGCCCTTCGTGCTAGCTGATAACCAAAGTGAACGGATGTTTTTATTTCGTGTTTTATTGGTCAGTGTCCCAGTGAACGTGCTATTGGTGAGCTGTATCCAAGGCAGGGAACACGAGGGCTGCCAGCAGTGATGTTACACTGTGCATGGATTTGTCTGTTTATCTGTAACAATTTACATCACAAGGATTGGGCTTGTTGGGTTGGGAAAGAAAGTGCACGGCCAAGTCCTGATCTCAGTTGCACGTGTGCAGCTCCCAAGGCAGTAGGGCTGCATCCTGGCTCAGCACACAGCCTAATGAAGCCTTGCATGATTGCAAATAATGTGGATGGCACACTGGAGAGCGAGCAAACAACTGTTCCTTGTTTTACTGTGCTCTCTGCACTGCAGCATCTGTTTTGCTTCATCATTTTTTAAAAGAAAACCACAAATACTTTTCACTAGGGAGCTGATAAGTTACAGTGCTTACATTTTTTAGAAAAGTTTTAGGAGGGATAAAAGATTATTCTCCTGGTGTATAAAGTCCTTATGTTTGGATTTGATCATTAATTCACAGATTGTCTCTTATTATTTTGTTCCCAGTTTGGGAAATCCTATGAGGTATTCTCCCTCAGGAAATCACATGGGGCGATGTCTTAGCTTGATTTATTTTTATTTGTGCATCTAACGTTGCACAGAATTGTCTTTCACAGCAGCATTTTTTAATGGGTATTTGTATTTCTTTGAAAATTTGGAAAACTGGGGAGTATTTAACAATTTGCCAATGAAACAAAATTAAATTTGTTGCAACTTTGTGGATGCATTTGATACTGGGTTTATGAGTGTGATGTAGTAAACCAAGTAGCTATTTAAAGGTCTGTGGTCAAAATATTATGGTGTGGGTTTTTTTGGTTTTTTTTTTTTTTTTTCAGTATTAAAACAGCTGCCTGAAAGGAAATGTATTCTGGCAGACTACATGTATAAACAGAAACAGTCGGAGTCTAGTCTTAGTACTTCTGTAAATACTTTGTATTCCTGTAGTACTTTCTGTCCTTGCTTCTAAATGCATGTTTCATGTGGTATATGATGATTTCTGAAAAGAAGTGGTTTTAGACCTTCTGTCTTTCTTTCCTATTCTTGAGATGACAGAAAAGGTTTTAAAATGTTTATCCATAAAAAAGGATATTTAAACCGTGGTGGGGCCTTTGTACACGGAAACCTTCAAAGGTCCACGTTATGACATCAAAATTATGACTGGGTAGGTTCTGAGGTAAGCTCAGATATAAAACAATAATTTCTTACTATAAAAATAGATATCAGTTTCTAATGGCTCAAATACATACTGTTTTGTTCTTGAGTTTCTTAAGTAACTGTCAGCTGTTTTGAGTAAATATTATTAGAGCATAGTTGTTTATTCAGCATCATAAATATACAAGGGAATTTACTGAGCGAATGCATAAACATGTCTCCTTTGTCTGCACATTTCCTTTTAAGATTAGTCATAACAAGGAGGTCAACAACAAAGCAAAGGAAACAGAGTACACCTGTGAATTGGTAGAGGACAGAGAAATCACAGAGCTCTCTGCTCTGGTGGGGCTCACTCCCTATCAACTCCATACAACTGTATGGTCTCACTTGGAAGAGCAGAACAGGAGAACCCTGCTTCTTCTAGAAATTGGTGGCATAAGCACAGGAAGAAGGTGGTCACCTCTTCTCCTGGATGAATGAAGTGGTCTGCAGTACTTAGGTGTATCTGCTTGGTTGGTTAGGATGGGGACTCTGCGTTTTTACCTTGCCTTAAGGGTTCACACGGATAGTGTGCTCTGAAGCAATGTTTGGGGTAAGCTGTTGTTTGTCCAAAGCTTTGAGCAGTTTTTTGAAATGATTTGGTTAGGACTGGACCTTTCAAAGTTTAGTGGAATAATGTGATTAAACTAAAGCCAAGAATCTAATAACATTAGAGAATTCCAAGACAGAGGGCCTTGTTTGGGTTCCTGCTATGAAAAAATGGAAAAGTTCTCCATTCTTTGCAAGCCTTATTATATGACCATCAAAATGAAAAACCTTTTACATTCCATGACTGAGAAGAGGTAATTTTTAGCTACTATGAAAAAGGTGTATCTTTGTTTCCATCATGGTACAAATGTTGCTGAAATGCTTGAAATTTCATGTAGACTTGACTTTATTATGGTAATGATTTTTCTTTTTATAACACCTTTCTGTCAATATTTCTGACTGAATTTACTAAAATCCTTTCACAACTCTTTCTGTCTCAAATAATTCCTTCACTATAATTGGATTGTATATTTTCCACTGTTGCACAGTATAATGTAAGTGCTAGGCACTGAAGTACATGCTACTACTTTAAAAAACTCTGATTGGGTGACAAGAATTAATTACAATTATAAATTGTTACATCAGTCTCCTACAGTGAGAGTTTCAGTGAAATGCTGGCCCTGGATAATTTGCTGGTGCTAATCTGTGTCTTCAGTTTTGGATAGTCCAAGGAAGATCTGATGTTTCCTTTCCAGAAATAAAAACACCTTCCAAACTGTCAGAAAATAATGGTAGTTCTTAAGGGGTAATCATTACCAGCCTTTGTCACGGGGTTGAAATTGTTTCATGAATTCTGCTTCAATCAGGGACAAATGCACTTAAGTGCCAATAAAAGTTTTTATGCTGCTATGATTTCCTCCTACCTCATCTTCCTCCTCCCAATTTATGGCTTTATTCCACTGTCTCTGTTACTAAGCAACACTGTACATGGTTTTAATGCAAATGACTTGAAACTCTCTGATAGTGAGGCAGAATAACATCAGGTTAATTTCGTGATTAATATATGCTACAAAGAAGTGTTGTGCACTAAAAAAATAAAACACCAAAGATGACGGCTAGGAGCCTCATAGCATAAGGAAATAACACATTTAAGTTTTTTGTATTTTATAGATTGTCTTGCCTGTGTTTAAAACAACCTTTCCAGGCAGATGTATGAAATGCTTGGTTCTGTCATTCTGACTGGATCTGCTCTGTGTGGAGTCGCACAGCTGACTGCACAGGGCACACGCCATGATGACACAAGCAGTTTTCTTGTAGTAGCTTGCTGTATTTTCATTTCTCTACAAGAGGACATAAAATGATTGCTCAGATGCTATGTTTTTCTCCATTTCTAAAATCAATGTTAGTATGGGAGACTTTTTAGAAGGCCGTTGTCTTTCCATTCAAGCCAACAGTAAAATTCCAGCTGATGTCACTGTGTAGAGGATTCAACCAATGTTTATGCTTGTTTGAGAAATCTCTTTTTCACACTACAGTACCACTCCTCATATTCTTAAAGCTCTTCAATATTGTGCATTGCAGGTGATTGCGTATTTTTCTCTTTCTTCCATAATCTTAAAAATGAAAAATCTCATTTAACAGGCCTGCAATGATAATCTCGTCCATATTACAATACAATTTTAGGTGGAAAAAAACCAGATTTCAGTACCGCACTACAGAAACCTTAGGAGCGGTGTTTAGGCTGCAGTGTTTGCTCACAGGAACAGCTGTGACAGCTTTACGGGCAGTGTTTGCAGAACTGCTTTGGTTTTACTTCTCTAAATCAGTGGCTATGCTTGCTATCACAACGTGGAATTTGAAAGCCTAAATGTAGAATATTAAAAAGGGTTTAAAGTATACTTAAATGCATGCTTGCAACTCAGATTCTTCTAGTGCTTGAAAATTTTTACCTTTCAAACAGCCTGGGGTAATACTGAGCTTTCGGACAACTTCTGCCTTTTTGATAGGGTCTTTAGTTTGAGATCTACCTATTTTCAATGTGGTGAAAGTAAGTACATAATGCAGCTCTAGGAACCACATCTGTATTGACCTGTCTTCAAGTGTTTCTTGTTCTGTGTATTTTTAAATTTTTTTCCCTCCGTTTTAAAAATATTTTATCTCCTGTTACTTAAAGAGGCCCTCTGAAGGAGAAAGAAATACTGTAATGACTGCCAGCAAAATCCTGCCAAATACACCATCAGCAGAATGAATAGTAGAGCAGAAATCTAGTTTAAATGTTAAAATAATGTTAAATTGTCTTTCAAGACTTGTGCATGAGAATGTTTGTTTATTTTCAAATTTGGTAGAGACCTCCTTAGAGAATTGCACTGTGCTTTTGGGAAATCAAATATTTCCAAAATTTAAAACATACTGAGGAAGCCTTAGACTCATTTGTTTTCTGTGAAAACATGCATTTAAAAACAGTGTGAGATTAATACTGTTATGAAGTATGTCCTTAGTACTGCCCATGTGTTTTTCTCCACTGTTATAATGTACTTAACAGCTATGCATGAACTACACTCTCTGTGTGTAGGAGAAGAATATACAGTAGGAAAAACAAAAGCTAAATGTAGATATGATTAAATACAAGCTTTGCCAAATAAAAACAAGCCCTAGTGTCTTTTAGTGCATATTTGCAGCACACTGGTGTGCAGCAGTGGCATAGTTGTGATACGTGCTGGATGGCAGAGTTATAAATAATTCATAAGTGCAGTACTGCAGGCATTGCAGTTATCTATCTATCTACCGTATTTTTTTTTCAGGATGTCACTGCCTCCATGGGTGTATTGGGCTAGAGGAGTGAACTTGATCTGCTGTAATCGAAACTGAATTCCATTAATCTGTGCTGAGCACACTCATATTCTGTGGAAGAATGGGGTGATGATCTGCTTGTAGCTGGAAGTTACAGAGCTTTATAGTGCTGGTCATCTCCTGTGACACAGGCAGATCATCACTCAGATGACAGCGCAGGAGAGAAAAAGGCACAGATAAAGTTATTCTGTCACGGAATAACCTTGTCAAAATA
This sequence comes from Merops nubicus, assembly GCF_000691845.1. Classification (NCBI taxonomy): domain Eukaryota; kingdom Metazoa; phylum Chordata; class Aves; order Coraciiformes; family Meropidae; genus Merops; species Merops nubicus. Next base: position 27,634 of record NW_008602598.1, on the reverse strand, counting down.
TTTGGATTAACTTGGCAGAAAATTTAGAAAATTTTTAAACAGCTCCAAGTAAGCAGGGTAGTGTAAGGAAAAATTCTGTCTTGCATGTAAAGTTTGCAGTTGTCTTTTGGGCTGGAGGCAAGAGATCAAAATTGGAATATGTCTAGAGCTGGTCTTTGTTTGTTTGTTTGTTGTTTCTTGGTTGATTTTATTTTTTTTTTTTTTAAATGGATACTTTTCCAGTGTCTTAACAGTATTGTGATTCAGTTCTACGTTTAAATCCCAAGCATACTTGTGGGTCATGGTAATGAATGTTGATGTTTTGGCACTGATCTGTCAAAGTCTTGAAATGTATTTGGTATTCATGTTAGCCATGAGCCTCACAACAAAATCAGCTAGATGCTTAAAGAAACTACAGGAATAAGAACTGTAGGAGTGTATCCCTTGGTAGAATATTACCTAGACTTGAGCGATAAGTACAATCTATTTTTCCAACAAGCATTTAATGTTTTCTTTAACAAGATATCAAATCACAAACCTTGTTGATCAAAACAAAATTTTGTGCAGCTTTAAAATTTCTGGGGTATAAGCACAGATCATTTACTTCTTAATTCAGAATCCAGTGTTCTCATCAGACTCTGTTCTGCTACCTGTGTTGGGAGTTAAAGCTAAAACCAGTTACTTGTAGGTTTGATGGAAAAAAAATGGGAAGAAGCAATTTGACCATATGGTGTCAAGATTAAGTTAAACTGACACATATTTAATTTTTTTTTTTTAATATTTTCAGTATTTCAAAATACAATTAGTCTGATGCAGATGTTTCTGTGAAAAATGATTACTCTTCTGCAGTTATGTTACACAGAAACCTGTCTAAAATATGTTAAATATTTTTCTGAAACAGTGGTGTGTATCTACTGCCTACTTTCATGTAAAAATTATAGATGACAGTATAGAGAGCTATCATAGATAAGCAGAGAAATTCAAGAATACAAGAAATACAATTTTACTGGATTTAACACTACACTGTATAGCACAGTCTAATATATAACATACAGTATGACTTTCTGCATGTTTCTTTACATTTCTGTCGAGAGTAATCACACCACAAAACCGAGGTTCGACATTAGCAGTTCTCTCGTTGGTGAAATTGCAACTCATGTACATTTATATCTGACCTGTCTTTGAAAGGTATCCTGCAATTCACACACACTCCCTCACTTTATAGCTGCTCTTATACAGAAAGTGGCTGTAGGTCTGCAAATTTTTATTGTGCTTGGAGGTTTTTTTACAGCGCAAAACTGAATCCTTATAAAAGTTTTAAAAAGACACTTAAATGAATAAAAGCTTGTGAATACAAACTTATTTTAGATCCTTTAGAATTTCATAGCTGTTTATTTTAATTAAATACACATAGCACTACTATAATGCTACATTTTTATGTTTGTTTTGTTTTGTTTTGTTTTGTTTTTTTCATTTTGGATTGTGGTTTGAGTTTTTTTTGTGTATCTGTGTATCATATGATAAACTTAAGTATGAGGAGGAGTTCAGGCTAGGTAGGCAAAACTCATGTAAGTCTATATGCAGTACATTGTCTCCGTTTCCTGGGCATATTATTACCTGTTGGGTTTCTAATGCATAATTTAACTTTTTTTCCTGAAAGAAAAATCAATAGTGGCAAATTGGCTGGTACTATCCTATACACAACCATTCACTAAAACATTTCTGGTTATTTATTAAATTTCATAAAAATGGCCAAGTTTACATTTGTTTGAGAATACTAGTTGGAGATGCTCAGTGCCTGTGTGCGTGTGCATACGCGTGGGGTTGTTACTTACTTGTAATATAAAACCTTTCAGTACATTTTCTTCTACTCTTTTTGCTTTCTTATTTTCAGTGATAGATTTTTTTGCTTGCTTGCTTGCTTGGATTTAAAAAATAATAATTTATTTTTTTTTAAGGTCAAGGTGAAATACCTTCATAGTTGTGTATTTGTTCAGTAACAGTTTTTGGTTTCCACCCTACTCTAACAATTTTCACCCTCTGATAAGTCTGTAAATCTCCAAGGGATCATATGTCTCTCTGTGTATGTATACCTCCTCCTGCACAAGCCTCTGCCTGATTGTAGACTCACAGCACTGCCAACATATAAAGCTGAGGAATACTTAAAATACATAGAAAATACCTAAGTTATTCAGTAGAAAAACGATAAGAATTTTCCAGGCCCAGCAATTTCCACTTTTTTTTTCAGTGTGTGACACCATAAAACAGAGTATGCAGTGGGGTTTACTAGGGGTATACAAGATTCAATTTTATTTTCATACAAATTTGAAATGGATACATGCAATCTGTTCTACCATTCTTATGGCAAAAATCTCAAATCCCCTCTTATTATGCTGGAACCTGATCCTGTTTCCACTGAAGCCACTGTACAATGTGGCACTGCTTAGGAACACTGAAGCTTACTCTAAATAAGTGGGTATATTTAGATGGAATACTCTGCTACAGGCAGCCTGGCTTTTCAGGGCAATTATTCATAATGCAACATGATCCTGTATGTGACACAATATTCTGGGTAAATTTGTCCCTATAACTTAATTTAGCTTCTAAAAAATTAGACCTGAATTCTGCTTTAAACTTCAACCTGTGTATAGGAACATTGGCAATCGAAGTATTCCCTCCAAGGAAACTTGATTAGCACAGCCAGTTCTGGGAAGCACAAGTGAATTACTGAATTCTGTTGTACATGCCATTTTGAAGCTAGCTGGATATCCTTTCCACTATGAATTGCAGCCACAGCCTGCTCATCTCAGGGGTTTAGGGGGAGTTGAGACTTTGGATTAAAAGCATGAGGAAGGGTGGTATAAAATATTACAGCATTAAATAGAAATACTTTGGTAAGGTTATTAAGGTATATATCTAGCTACAGATATACTGATAATAGTGTAGTACTTAGACAAACATACCTCTTTGCTTTGGGTGGATTAACACAGCAGTGGAGATGGCTTTCACAAAAACATCTATTGATGACATGTAGGTTTTTAGAAATACTTCAGGCGATAAAAGTTCTTACGTAATAGTAGTGAACTTCTACAATATAAAACTATCTCTGTTGAAACAGAAAATATTAACATCCACCACTTCACAAATTATGACTGCACAAAAATATTTACAAAAAAATAATATCTAGTTCTTGTTACTTAATTTTCCAGTACTTTTAAAGCTGCAGGCCATGGCACTGGTACACTAAAAAGGTTGCACAATGGTGTTCTCTGACATAATCTGTACCTATTTTCTGAGTATCTCAACACATCTGCAAAACTCACCACTGACAATGAGCTTGACAGCTCTGACATTAACATTGAGGATTTGTTAGTTCAGCCTTGGTAGAGAGGTCACTGTTGGAATGGACTCTATGATTGATAGAACAGCCTCATCACCTTGCCCAAGCTGGTGGGATGATGGTGGGGCCAAGCCTGTAACGTGATGTAGAAGAGCAGAGCTGGAGACCCTGACCTTGTGAGCGGCGTAAGGATGGTTTGATATGTTCCAAACTGAGCAGGACATTATTATGAAACTTAAAAGAGCCCCTCAAAACTTTCTGGAACATTTTACTACTTAGCTGAAGGATTTACTCTTAGGTTTTGTTGTGGTTGGTTTGTTCTGTTGTCTTTTTTTTAACCTGTTGCAAAACCCAAGTATTTACATTGAACACTAAATGTTTCCAAAATTGGGAAGTCCCTGCTTTAGGCCTTCCTCCTCCCCCCTCCCATGTATTTGTTTCTTCTTTCCATGGCACACTTCTCCTTGGAAATACTTGCACTTCAATATACTTAAAAAGGAGGTCAATAAGCTAAATCATTGCTGCAGCCATGCAAGCAAAACTAAAGCAAACCTGGAAATCCTACTATATTCTCTGCTACTGTCATGGTTTCAAGTAGATGATGAAAACCATCACTTAGATAGTAATCCTGATAAAGGACTTTTGGCCTCATACCTACTCTGCAGCCTCTTAACAATGTAAACATGAGGAAATTGTTAAACTGAGAAGCCGAATTAATCCCCACTGTATCGGTAATGGTTTTGCAGGAATTTGGGTTAAGCGGTGCAGATTATATAGCATGATTCAGGAGAGGCATATGATAGGCAAGCAAGAAGAGAGCAGAACATTAAACATAAGTCATATAAAGTGCTATCACACAACAAATAGAAATAACTATTATGCATGCATGTCAAACATAGTGTGATTTAGTAATTATTCTGACAGCAAAAAGAATGTATTCATTCGAGCAAGCCAACAGAATGTAACTGCCAGAAGAGAAGTTGTGATGTCTCTATTTAGGGTTATGTGTGGTCCCCATTAATACTGGCCTGAGTTCCTCCCAACAGCAGAGCATGGGGACAGACATGAGTGTGTCAAGTATTTCACACTGGTCATCCTGGAATGGAAGGCACTTTGGATGCTCCTTCTAAAAGTAACAGTATACTATTGCATTTTAATTAACTTTGTGTTCTTTGAGATAGGGGGAGTTTGTTCTTAAACTTATGTAGCTAGTTCTCACTTTGATACTAAGTTAACAGTATGAACCCAAAGTTCCCCAAAGATGGCAAAATAATACAGAGTTAAATCTTAGTCTCTCCTCCTCTGTTGCCAAGGAGTAGGTTCTTGCATGAAAGGACACTCTGGCCATCTCCTGCCTGCCCCTCTTTGGGGGATGTACAGCCCAGGGTGCCTGACAAAGGCCATCTCCTGCACTCTGCTGTGCTGCTGCTCTGCATGCCCTGGGCACAGATCTCCAGCATGGTATTTTCGGCAAGTAGGTGGCCAGGGGAGCGTAAGGGTCAGCAGCAATGCGTTTCTCGGCACCCGCGCTGGGTGCAGCTAGATGCATGGTGAAGTGCTGGGGCTATGCTGAGGGCAATGGGCCCTCTTCAGCCAGCCAGCCGTTTGGGCCTCTGGGGGGATGCCGGAAAATGCAGGACGTGGCTGGACACGGTAACTCTGCTCCAAAAGTTTGGTCTCTGCTGCTGCCCAGTCAGAGCTGCTGAAAACCTTTAACTCTGGATACTTTACAGCATCTATTGATTTGCTTCTTTTTTTAAGGATATGCCAAATGAGGACTTCACTATATTTAGCAGCTGGTGAACTTTTTCCTACTCTACAGGAAAACAAAAATTTCCCGGTAATATTTAACAGCAGCTTTGCACTTCTGTTGCCTATCAATTCAAGGTCAGCCTGGCTTTCAAAGCACACCAGCTGCAACCCAATCCTACCTTTCCTGCAGCAACCCAGCTGAATATGCACGCTCATGCTTTCTTCCCATCATGCAGGTAGGCACAGGTGGTACCACAGCCTAGGATACACAGGCTCTTAAAAAAGCAGGATCTGGTGTGAAATGATCAAAATCACTAACCAATAGCTTCTCTTCTGTTTCCTGCTGTAATGAAGACATTTATATTGTTCACCGTCACTACTTGATTCTGCTGCTTTTTCTTCTTGGTGACAGAAGTCCTTTCAGCTAAATACTTAGTTACCACTTGCACTAATGTGCTTTGATTTTTGTTTTTATCCATATATGTATTTCTTCTCTTTGGGATGGGATGGCTCTTGAAATAATGCAATCAACATTTTGCACATAAGCTACCTATTATTTTTGTTGGGGACACTGGATTTTAGTGACCCAAGGGATCAGCAGGTGATGAGGCGTAGCCACTGTCAAGGAAGCTAACTGCCTCCCAGATGGACAAGTTTGTATTTCATTTCCATAGGAATTTTGCCACAGGTAAGGATCTTCAGATCCACCAGCAGGCAAGGAAACATTTTTCTCTCTTCCCATAATTCTGAGATGAAAAACAAATTTGTTGCTGTATCCAGCAGGTGGCAAGCACAGCGCACCGAGTTAACTGAGTCAGAGCTGCTCCTGCCAGGGGAAGCTCCCGATGCTGCTCAAAGTGTGCACATGTGCAGACAAACAAAATCCCACACAGATAAATGGTAAGCTCCACCAGACCTTTGTCAGCTTCCCGAGTGCGGAGACAGTGGTGCTGTTCTGGATGCTATTTATAATGCATGAGATTATTGTCATATTCATTTTTAATGAACAGCTGTCTCACGTGTAAAGATAGATGAAAGCTAAATATAAAGCTTTCTATATAATAATTGTGTCTTTAAATGACACATTCAGGTTTCATATTCTGAGATACTAGCTTGCAATTAAATTAACTTAAACTTTCAGTGAAACAGCACTTTTTTAAATTATGGCTTTAAAAGTTTTAGTGAATCCTCACAGTGCCTTGTGACAGATAGCAGAGATTGTTCCCACTTTGCAGCTGGAAGAATAAAAGCAAACCTGAAGAAACTTGACTTCAAGTAAATGAATGAAAGAGCAGTCTGACTGTAGTCTCATTTTTTTTCTTAAAAAGTATTAAACTGCAGACATAAGTCTTTTTTTTTTTTTTTGTGGTGTTTTGGGTTTAAAATAATTTCCTAAAGTAAAAAACAATTTAAATTATGTGTGTATATACAAGAGACTGATAATCAGAAAATACGGATAATCCAACCACTTGCTACCTGAGATAAAGCCACATTAGACGTCCAATTTTGAAGATTATAAATATTGCAAATTCTCAAGAGTCATTAAAAGGGGCAATAAGTGAGTGTGAATCAAGAATACATATTTTCTGGAGTTCATTATTTGAGGTAAAAAGGACATGTAAGGAAATCCTAAGCTGAAACTTCCTACAGTGCTTATCACCTTTCCCCCCCTATTTGTATGAACAGTCTGAACCAGATTTTTGTTCTGATTTATGCTACTATATATTTTAATTCATTCCATACCCTTTAAAAAAGGTTCTACAGGGAGCAAATATTCTAGGCTTGGGCTTAAATAGTCTGCAAAAGCCAAGAGTAAAGTTTAGTCTCAGCTGTTTTGTGATGTGACTATGTGGTGGGTTAACCTGATACAGACTAAAAGCTTTATTAGTTAAACTGTAATATTGCCACATTTTTGCTTATCAGACTGCTCGTTAAATGTCCAGGAATTTGAAAAATCGAGTCTATTTGATTAGCTGGTAATTTCTCTCATTGAGTGCATTGGTTATTACACAAAACTAGTTTGAAGTTCTCTGATCATCTCTGTCCCAGGACTCCTGTTTTCAAATACCACATTTTACTCTAAGACATAAGAGTATGGAGTCAACCCCTTTCCCCAGTAATGGTCTTCAAAGTCAGTGTGGAATATCATGGGAAAGGTTGAGTCATATTTGAGTGTGTGTATACACACTTATTATTTTTAAATGACTATAAAAGTACCCATTGGGATATAAATGTACATTTATGAAGCAATATTTGAAATGTATAAGTAGGAATATAGATCTGAAAATATGTTTATTCTATATTTAATAAATAAATCTGCATTTTATTGCATATATTATTAAAAAAATTGCCATTTAAAAAATGAAATATAGCATAAATCAGAATGAGACCAATTTCAAGGACCTTAAGTTTCCATTTGAGTTTAAAATTGGGCCTCTCTATATAGCATATATTTGAAAATATATTATAAATATGATATGACTTGTCATTAACCCCCCCCCAAACAAGCAGTGTAGCTCCATCAACTCCTTGAACAAAATTTGAAATAGCTCGTGTATGTGCAACACAGGTCCTTCATAATTCATGTAGCTTATACAAGCTTTTCCTTTAAAAAGACCTCTGAACTTAAGAGGTTTCTCTACCCTTCTTTTGTAGTACTGAGTAAAGGGCAGGATGCTGACAGAAGCTCTGACATGCCTGTCCACCATTTATGTTGCTTTCAGTAAAGAAAAACAAAATGAAACCCAGCAGTCCTCTTCACAATGTAAAGTAAAAGGCCACTGCTAAGTCTTTACAGTATGGTTTCTCATGAGGTGATCCAATGCTTCTGTAACGAGCAGTAAGCTGTGATGTTCACGACTGCAGATGAATTTTGTCATTCTTGCTGCATCCTTCACAAGGTTGTTAAAAAAAGAAGTATATTGCAAAATGCATCACTCAGCATCAAAAGACGCAGCAGCCTTTTTAGTGTGCAGGCGTATATTCTCTGGTGGCCGATATGAGAGGGAACTCATTTTTGTTGTTAGGCTTGGATGTTGGCTGACATTTGGAGGAATGTATTTTATTAGCTGAAGGAAGTATTTTTTAAAGTTTTTTCCAAAAAAAACATAAAAAAAGGGATTCAAACAGTTGTTAAAGTAAGCGATGCAAATGGTGAAGGGCATAGCCGTATCCACAATATCAGTGATTTTGCAGTCTGTTATTACGTGTAATTGAATTAATACGTCCAAAAAAGTGAATACTTGATGAGGAATCCAGGAAAAGAAGAAGAAAAACACTATTGCCACAATCATCTTAAAAATATCATCATTTCTAGTCTTATTTTTTTGAATTTGATACGCCTTCTTCAGGGTCTTCCAAATTAAGGTGTAGCTTGTTAGTATGATCAGAAAAGGAATTAAAAAGCCCAGCAAATTTTTGGATAAACCTAACCCGACTCGGAGCGTTGTGTTATTGTTGTCGTATCGAAAGCCGCAGACCGTCATGTTCAGGTTCTCAGCAAAGAATATATTGCGGTGAATGATGACGGGCAAGCTGGCCACGCCAGCCAGAAGCCAGATGGCAATACAAGTCATCCTGGCCACAAACATGGTCCGTCGGATTCGGGACTTCACTGGATGCACTATGGCCAGGTAGCGGTCGATGCTGAGGCATGTGAGGAGGAACACGCTGGCGTACAGGTTGAAACTTATCCCCGCTGACGCTAACTTACACAAACAGTTGCCAAAAGGCCACTGGTACTCCATGGCCGTGTAGGCTGCCCAGAGTGGCAGAGTTATTAAAAAACACAAGTCAGCTAGTGCCAGGTTTAGAAGAAAGATACTGGCTACTGTTTTTAATTTCATGTAGCAGTAAATGACAATAACGACCAGGCTGTTCCCAAATATGCCTATGATAAATATGATGCTGTAAACAGTTGGAACCATTATGTAGATGTAACTGTGCCTTCCTGAAACAGGACAATCAACGTGGATTCTTTTAACAGTTTCTTCAGCAGAGTGATTTGGAATCATCTTGATCTCTTCAGCTGTAACCTAGTTTCAGGGAGAACACCGAAGTTCACACCTAGGAAGGGAAAAGAGGAAGAAATTCATGACAAGGATTTAATTTTTCTAAATTTTAAATTAAATGTCCAGTTTTTGTCTAACACAATGTGTCAATGTCTTAGTATTTAAAAAAAAAAGCCATCTTCAAGCATTTTCTTAACTGATTTCTATTTAAATATAGGCTTTGGTTGCAGAACGTAGCAGAGGTAAGAACATAAGAATGTTGGCTAAACATTGTTATATTTTTTTTTTACATCAATAAAATCTAACAAGGTTCTTTCAATTAGCAAAGTTTCAATTTAACATAAGACTGGTTATTGAACATATGCCATAAAAATAGTAATAGAGACTCAAAATAGCAGATAAGTATAAATTCTGGAGGGTCTTTAGGTTATTTTCTTTCCATGAATGGGTGATACTTAATTAGCAAAGTTATTCAGATATCTCAGAAACTGCTCTTAGGCACTCTGAATACTAGTTCACTCTGTAAATACAGTGTAATGCATTAAAAAAACAAGTGAGTTCAGACTAGGTACTCATTTTGAACTCTGATGTGAATCACTAGGATTTTTTTTTCTATACGTTAAGCTTAATTCTTTGAGTCAATTTTTGCTTGCAGAGCAATAGGAAGACACACAATCTGGTGTTCTGTTGTACCATAAATACCTTAACCATTTGGAAGTTACCTAGCTCCTCATCTGGCTTGGAACTATGGTATGTAACTACCAATGAGGAAAAAAAAATCTAAAAATCCAAACTTGCTGATTTGTTACATATTCATAACTGTAGAAGGAGTTTAAGAAAGGTGCAAGGGGGAATAATGGTTCATTCTACCTTTTCACTTACTGATAAAAAATATATGATACTGACAAAGAAAAAATAAAAAATTGATAGCTATTAATGTAGAGATGCAGGATCCTGACAGCTGTCAGTCAAACCCAATTATGCTGCCTCAAATACAGATTAAGTTAAATATAGTTGCTTTATAAACAAAACAAACCCGAAACAAACCAAACAACCCACCCAACCAAAAAAAAACCCCCAAACAATCAAAACCCTTATAAATATGAGAGTCACTTTATATAGATAAATACACACACAGTAAGACTCTGGGGAGTACAGGTGCATTCAGAAACAAACTGCTTGTTATTATAGAAATACAGGTTAAGTTGTTACAGAGGTGGCTGCTCATTATGTGCCTTGTTCAGCTCTGATGTTCCTGCTCAGTGCAGAATGCTCTTCTGTTAAGAGTCTGACATGCTCTTGTTGGGAGATAAACCTTATTCCAAACGGATTGTAGTAGTATTAGTATTAGTAGTATCAATCTCACGTCTCAAGGTATCAGTAGTAGCTATAGTTGATGTAATTAACAGCACATGTACTTTCAAGAAAGTATAATAATGATTATATTACATTTTCAGAAACATGTTAAAATAAAAAATAATTCAGTTGGTAAACTTGTGTCTGGCACTCTAAGGTACTGAATTCCCTGAACTTATTTTGGAATGCCTGGCAAGTAAAAAAGGCAGAACAATTCCCATGAAAAATCAGGAATTTGGTCAAGATATAGTATAATATTTCAATTTACCTGTTTAAAGTCTGTAAGCTGTCTGGAGTTAAAGGTTTTGTTGTAACGCTGAAGGCAGTAGAATTGTGGAAGGATATGTTTGGTATGTTACCAGTTTTAAATTATATTAAGGAATTACAAGTAATAAGTAAAGAAATCCATCACTATTTTCAGTAAATGAAAAGGAAGCAGAAATTCATAATGTGGTTGCTTTTGGGTAAACAGATTTGGATTGCCATATGTCTGTCAGAAAACAGCCTGAATGTTGCTACGAGAATGAACCTTGTACGAGACTTACACCTGAAGCAGTGTAGGAAAGCACTGCTAATCCCAAACTGAACTTTTGAAGTTGCTGAAAATTTTCAAGTTTCAGAGCTAGCCTCAGGTAGATCTGCTGCCTTGAGGGATGGCTGCCTGGGACAGCTTTATGCTGCCAGCATTCACAAGAGCAGGTTAAACCACTGGCCAGTTAAGTGCAGTACTGAAATTGTGCACATTGATAATTCCACTTAAAGCATCTCAAATTACCTGAGTTAACATAATGATAATTGGATCATTTTAAGGCTGATACACAAGGAGCTTTTCCTATGATGACTGAATTGATGCAACTGTGAATGGTGTGGCATCATCAATCTCAAGGCAAATTATCTGGTGAACAGCAAACTCCTGTTGTATGTCACTGTCCCGTTTGACCTTTTATCTTTTTTTAATTACAATGATTGTAAGTTACTGATAATTAAATACTTCAGACCGCTCTACCAACTATTGTTTACCACTCCATTCATTGCTTCTGTTGGATGAACATGCATCCTAATTAAACTGTCTGTGGAAACAGCGAGGAATGCTGAGCCCATGCAAGGTAAACAGCACTTTGCCCACTCTAAGAGAAGAGAGCACTGACTGTGGCTCTCTGTGAGAACTTCATCAGCTATAAATAGGTAAGCAGGTGTCACAAGTCAGACAGACTTTAAATAAAAATGAGGTTTTGGTATTTGCTTTGACAAACACTAAACACACGCAGGCTGACTGACCCTGACACAGTTCAGCTGCCTCACCATTAGGTAAGGCAAGGTTTTTTTTTTTCCATCTGAAAAAAGTAGGTGGCTTATTTGCTTTTCTTACAAATGAGAAGATAGTCCCACGTTTAAGAGCATGATGCATTCTATTTTTGTATAAAATTGTTGCACAGCGAGAAGAGAAGCTGAAAAATGTTTGGAACAATATGTTCAACATATCAGCTATGTTTAATTCATTCTGGTGGCATAAGCTTTTTTTCCTTTATCTTCAGAATTTATTCCCTTCCCTTTCATAATTTTTTTCTATCTTATTTTTCTAATTGATGAGGAACTAATGACACTTGCTACATGCTTTATTTAACAGACATTTTTTTTCTTCCCATCCAGCAGAACAACCTCCTTTATTCTCATTGCTTTAATGAGTATAATTTCTCCATTTCATATGCCTGCTTCAGCATCCTCTCTGCTTTCCTGGAGCTCCTGAGCAGTACTACCTTGAAGCCACAAATTTACCTTTCTCCTAGCTCTTACTTCTGCTGCTTCTTCTAACAGTCCATATTCCCAACTCACGGCTTTCCTAAGTATTTTTAGTCCAGAGTGATAAGTGAATTGCGGAGGGTGAGAGTAATATAAACACATGAGCAAATAAAGGCACATAATCCAAACTATTGTTGCCTTGCAGTGTGCATACGCCTCCTGTCATTACTGCCACTATTTTCCATTGAGATCAACATCTGACTTCATGGTACATGACATTAAATCAAAATATTACTGAAATGGAACTGAAATAGACAGCATAGGACTGGAACACTGTCTGTACATCAGTTCATGAGCACCAAGAACAGAAAGCAAGCTTCAGAAGATCTGTATCAGTAACTGTCAAATTGGCTGTTACTTTTACAATTTTTGGATCAGGAGGTGGTCTGACATGAGAACAAACAGAACTTGCAGGGCCTTGTACTGGCTTGAGCATTTTTGTTTAAATGTTGCTTTTCCAGCTGTCTTTCTCGTCAGTCTTTCATGAAGCAGCTGCCTGGCTGTTGAAATTGCTGTTAATTTTGTTGTGGTGGTTTGGTTTTTTTTTTGTGATATCAAGTATTTATTTTTTTAATTCTCTAACCTATATGTGGGTTCTTTGTGCCTTCCCCTTGAAAGAAATGAAGCTGGTCTGCTTTCATTGGTGCTAGTTCCATATAGCTGGTAAATGCCCGTGATCTTTCTAGGTTCTTATAACATGAAGACTCTAAATTGCTTAATATTTATTTTGTGGTAGCAGAGGACCAGTTATTGCTACCTTGTAAATGCAAACTGTTTTTTGTACTCTGGTCTTCTCTGTAAGAACGTCTCTGTATTTACTTACTCCATCATTCTTCAAAAAAGCCTGTACTTCTGTATGATGTCTTCATAGCGTATAAGAAAAGAACGAACATCTCTACTATGTTTTTCATAAACTACTCTCATTAATTTTCCCTTCACTTCTCAAGTATATTTCTCCTGTACTCAGTTTCAGTCATAAAATTTATATGAGAAAAGGACATATGAAAAGATTTTTTTCCTCTGGGAAAAATCAATGCTTGTAGAGAGACTGAACAGTGGGAATTGGGAGTGTGTGTGATTTTGAATGATTTGGGGGGGGTGGGGAAAAGGAAAGTAACAGTTACGTACAGTAACGTTGAAATCACTTTGAAGTTTAACTCTTAATATATATTTCGACCACTAGAGGTCTGTATTTCCTATTTTAAAATAGGAGAATTGCTTTATTTTATATTCAATTGCCATCGCTTTTCCAAATATCCCCTTCCTTCCAAGTTTACTTAAGATGCAAACACAAGGCAAAATACGTATCATTGAACTTCTGCATTTATGTGAAGTATAATGTGCTTTATCACTTTATAAAGTGAAGTGGTTTAAGTTTATTTTAGTATCTACAAGCTTATATCTAATTTCCTTTATTCTAGTACATTTCTAGTTTTGTTAACCTTCAGTCCAACTCTCGCACTTGTAAGTTATGGAACAAGATCTGGATATTTTATATTTTCAAAGACATGCACCTTATTTAAAGTTTTTGAGTCAAATTATGAATATTTTCAAAGGGAGACTGAAAGTACAGTTAACTTTAAAAATGCAGATGGAAAAATACTGACACCTACTCATTACACTAAAAGATCATTTTAGCACTAACTAGGCAAGTTGTTAAGCATACAATTCTTTTTCCAAGTATCAGCCAGGTAGTATTATTGAAGGTAATTCTAGGTTAACAAGACTCCAACATGCATTTTTCTTTTTGAAGGAAGATATATTTGTTGTTGAAAATGCCACTTCAGAACTATTTTATTTTTTTTAACTTATTTAAAGGATTTTTGGAGATACAAAGGCAACATGACCCTGCACATTTTTTTTGTAATCCAAATGGTGGTTCTTACACCTCAAGTGCTGAATATGTTTCATCAATTGCAAACAATTCCACAATTAAAAAATGTAAGCACCTTTAGCACTTTTTATTTCCCTCCACCTCTTTTACTACTACATCTGGGTTACCTGGGTTTGTCACTACCCATTTGGACACTGTGCATAATGATGTTTCTGTTTCAAATTACTTATTTACCTAAATACTTCTGTAATGCTAGTAAGTGCAAACAGCTTTCAAACCAGATAGAGAAGAAACGTTTTCATGTTATGGTGACACTTACTTAATTGAAACTAGCAGATAAGCAAAGAGCAGAACCAAAAAATTGATATTAACCATATTGTCTTGTGCCAGATAAGTAGAAATAATTATTGTGTTGTCCTATATTCATGTCACATGGGTTATACAGTGTCAGTTTATCTCTATGCACTTAAGGGATGTCTTGGTACAAGTGTGTGGCATTCATATCTTGAATCTGCCAAACCCGGGAACATTTAGAGAGAAATAGAAGTGATATCTAGAGACAGAAAACTAGCAAGCAGTTGGCTAGATTTAATATGCAGAATAAAGAAAACTAGTCTTTCATTTGCATACTCAAGGATTTGTGTTAGAAATGGATATGGCAAAAAATGGAATAAGTGAAAGGTCACCTCTAAAAAACTCATCTATGGGGCTGCAGAGTGATGAATAAAATATTGCAAGTACTTTTAGTGGACATTAAATGATGAATAATATTACAATGTAATACGTTAATAACACCACAGTGTAGTATTCTGCATTCTCTGCATGTTTTTTTTAACAGTCTACAGTGTAATGTCACAGTTACAATTCCAGCATTTGCAGCAGGAGTGAAAACTTGGATTAATTTTTGCATATACTCTTGTAGTACTTACAGAGGCCACAAACACTGAAATATTTTTTTCATATTACTCAGCTTTTTGGCCCGAATTAACTCTAGCAATTCCCTCCTTGTGTATGGTTTGTTTCCAGAAGTTGGGAAACCATGATGTACATATTTCTATAAAGTTTTACTTGCAGATGCTAGTGCCAAAGAAGGATTGCTCAACTTGAGTTTCTCAACCTCACTAGAACATAGTGGTTTAGTGAATGCTAGCATAGCAATGATTAAGGTTTTGGGTTTTTTTTGTATAGAATTTTGTTGACTGATTGATCCACAGCATGTTGATTGATCCATAGCAAAAAGTCTTTCATCTGAAAGTAAGTTCCAGTATTTTGGCTTATATATTTCTTTTCTTGGATCCTCTAGGTTTAGGTTTAAAAGTAAACATTGTTTTCTGGGAGCTTTACACACACTCCTCTACACACATAATTTTGTTTTCTCTGCTGTGAAGGGGAGGAAAAACATTCTTGGGCTCAATAAATGTAGAGCTGAAGGAAAAAACATTTGCAATATGCAGTCTGTTTCTCTGTTCTCTTGGTGAAGATCAGTGAGGCAGTAGCTTTAGAGAATACTGGTTCTGGCCTGACAGTGTACCTGAAACTCAAAATATCTTAGATGTGTTTCCCATAATTTTCTGGTCTCTTTCTTTCATGTTTATCAATCAGAGCAAACTCTGTTTGGCTTCCTTGAACATCTGCACGAATGTCTTGCAAACTCTCTGGTGTTTAATATGTCGTAGGTATTTTATATACTTAAGAGATGTAAAGTTAAAATTATCCACACAGCAGTTAATTAAAACTGCAAAGATAATTTAATAAAGTAAAATATATTTCTAGCCTAGTTCAGTACTTCTGAAACTAAACATCAAAACACCAAGCTTCAGAAAAGATGATGTCTGAAAGGTTAATCTCCAAGCGATATCCTCTTGTCCCAGTCACCTCAGTTACGTTGTCTTGATGGGAACAAATATGTTTTTATTATCAAGGTTATTAAACTTATAGCTGAATTATTTTTTTACTACAAATAATTGCTATAGCAAGAGGCTGTTGCTCTTCTTGTTTATATCACAAGGTAAAGAATTGCCTCTTTTTCTAAAAGAGACTGAAGACACATGAAGACTTTGAAGTTTGAAAAGGCTTTCAAGACTTTGAAATGAGGACATTAACTATCATCATCAATACAGCATGGATTTTCGCACTTCTGTTCTAGCCATTAGCTTTACCAACATGGAAGAGTGGCACCCTCCTAGAACATAAAAATGATCAACCATCAGCAGGCAAAATGAAAATTTGCTTATGAAGGACATGGCAACTCCTCATTGTTAATAATGGCACTTACTGCATATTAGATGCCAGGAAAGAAAAAATAAATCTATTTCAGATCAAGGTAGGATAAGAATTTCTAGGGTTTTCAGCACTGACATGAAAAGATTTTTTGAAGGGCAACAGAACGTAAGGTACTATTTTATCATGAATATGCAGCTTACTCCACTCTCATAACTTCATATTTGATGACTGGTTATGTCATATCTTTAGGGTATTTGGAAGTACCCAAAAGAGGCAATAGTTAACAGGAATTAAGCCATCAAGTCCCAGCACGAATAAAAGTGAGATTAGTTTGAGCTGTGAAAGGTTACGTGCTGCAGTTACTTTCTCTGAGTGATAGTAAACAAATGGATTAACACATTTCCTTTATTGCAGCTGGAATTGCCTATATAAAATATAGTGTGCCCCATGTGATTATTTTTAATAAAAGACAGAAATCAAATTCAGGTTTGTTACGTGTGAGAGAAATACTTTGATGAATTTTAAGTTTCTATTCTGCTAGCTTAGTTCTATGGAATAAGAAGTTTCGAACTATGTTTTTACACAGGAGCACATATCCTACACAAATTAGCTTCTGGATACCTAACCACATACCTAAAATTTCTATTTGCACTATTATTTCCATATGAAATGAACCATAAGCTTGTACTGTGACATACTCCAACCTAAGGAGTAAGGGAATTTACATTAATTCTGGGCTTTATCCAGATCTATCTTATATTAATCAAATCTGTATTATGTCTTATATTGAAAAGGCTGTGGAGAGCCAAGAGAGGAAAAAAAAAACCCCTTACTGAAATAACCAGCACTGCTGAAGGCTCTTATTA
The DNA here is from genome assembly GCF_000691845.1 of Merops nubicus. Lineage (NCBI taxonomy): Eukaryota > Metazoa > Chordata > Aves > Coraciiformes > Meropidae > Merops > Merops nubicus. The sequence goes on along the minus strand of NW_008602598.1, from coordinate 10,474 downwards.
TGTCCTCTTCCAACACAACAGAGATCAGATACAGGTATCTTATCTCCTTTAAGATCTACATAAAATTGCAGTTTGATTTACTGGATATTTCATATATTTATTAGTCTGTCTTTAAGACATATTTATGTGGTCTTCTTTACTGAAGCTTGTGGGCCCCTCCATAAGTATATGAAAATAGCAAAAATAACTGTTACTCATTCTTGTAGGAGAAATACTGTGTTCTATTACTGTGATTTCATGCATGCAGAGCTTAGTAAGGTGTTACAAGACGTTTTCCGTGGTGTTTTGAGTATCACTGGGATCTGGTCGTTCTTATTTCTTGCTGGAATGAATATCTTTGTGCATCCAACACTGACGGAGTTACAGTTACACTGTTACAGTTACACTGTCCAGATCTTCCCAGTATTAGTGGTTTCAGTGGTCAGGTTAGCTATCATCTGGACAGTGGCCTTTTTGGGGAAATAAAGGCTGCTTCCACAAACTGTTGTTAGTGCAAGTCAGATACTTTCTCTTCTACTGCTGTTAAAAGAAGAGAAAATGTTCTGAGCAGCACAGAGACATTGATGTAATTGGGTTGGTGCTTTGCTGTTTTTAAACAATATCTGAATTTATAAAGACAATAATTTCAGCTCTAGATGCAACTTGGAGGTCCCACTTGTACCAAGAATTGCTGAGACCAGAACTGGCTCTCACAGGAAGAAACAGTACTTGCATGTAAAGATCTTTTATAGAACTGAGAATATTTAGGGTTTTTATGCCATTTTGAAATTCAAAACTATCAAAAAGGTGTCAATGTTATTATCAAACTGAGATCTCTCCAGTGCTCAAGGAAAGGCATGTTTTCTGGATTTCTCTTCATACTGGTATGATACCATGCCGTGATTAAACCATCTGACTTGTCTGTACTTCAGCCACTAGTTCTTTCCCGAGTTTCACTGAGGCACCAAGAAACCTGCCCTGTAGCAATGCTGGAGTTAGTCTTTTGTTCCCATCGTGAGCTTTTCATCTTTTCAACTTCTTGAAAGCAGAAAAAGTGTGCAGTCTACAAATATCAGAGATTTTGTAGAAGAAATGATGCATTTCTGTTATCTAAAATACCTGAAGGGATGATGCTTTAGAGTGCTGCTGCAGAAAGGACAGTGTTGTATGAGGGAAGCTGCTTTTGCTAACTTAGAAAAGCACATAATCGCCACATACTTTTACCATGTATATTTTACGAAGCTCCTGGAACTTGACCAAACTTTAAGAAACCTACCCCTGCTGGAGGGGATGATGCATTTTCTACTCAGGTCACTACAGCCAAGGTCAGGCAAATGCTGGAAAATTCTCATGCAGATTGTTGGTTTTTGGTGTTGTGTGAATAGTGACTTTTCAAAGAAGAATGATATTAAGGGCATAGGCAATATGGAAGATGAAGACAGAACCATTTTAGATAGGTAAAGGAAAGAAGGCTGGGCTTTGCTAAGGAGTACGAACACAAAGGTTTTAAAGAATCAGATGCAGCAGTGTTGGTAGGAAAGGGTTAACCCCTCTTTTGTTAAAACAGAGACTGAAAATTCACAACATATGGAAATTACTTTTATACAGCAGAAAGGAGTGAGAGGTTAATAACCTCTTGTTTTGAAAACTGAATGAAATCTTTGCTTCTTTAGAAGCTATTATTTGCATTCTGGGATTTATCATTTGATGATGACAGCTATGGTGTAAGTAATATTCTGGGACCTTGAGAGTAACAGCTACTCATGTAGACTATGGCTTGTAGAACTGAACCCCAAAATATTAGTGTCTCATGGGGATACCTTGCTCACAAACTGTTATTCTGTTACTGACTCCAAGGCATGAGAGGGCTCATGTATGTATTGGCTCTTCCTCACAGTTTTTACAGCATATAAAAGTCTGAACATGTTGTATTTAATTTGAAGCCTAAAATATTAGAAATCTGGATCCTTTAACATGGCTGTTGGCCAGAGCCATTTCTCTTAACAGATTCTTCTTCTACAGGGACGTGGTCCTACTCCCATAGACAGCTGTAAGAAGCAACAGGTACACATTTCACTTCTCCTCTAGACTCCCCTGCCTCCACACTCTCAGCTTTTATTAATTGAGATGAGCCAGTGACAAAGGTTAAATATATATATATATCTTTTAGTTTATTACAGGTAGCTGTACTGCGATATAACATGCGTGAAATGAAGCACACTGTGTTGTGAAACCTGGGCCTCTTCTGCTTTTTCATCCAGGGAGAAAAAAAAATGTGATAAAGGATCAGCCATCTTTCAAATTCTGTTATGAATGTTAAAATAACAAAATGACATGTTGCATTAAGGGATGGAAAATAAGTACAATAATAGAGAGCCAGACAAAAAACCAAAACAAAAATAATCAGTATAGCCAGATAAGGACTGGCTATAACGAAGGGTATTACCATTGACTTCATTTAAGTCCAGATCCTGAGTGAGGTCAGTAAGTATATGCTTATCAGCCTCTGGGTAAAAAACAGGTAAAATTTACATAAGTTTAAACTCTTGATTGTATTAGTGGTTGTTGATAATTTAGCAGAAAATGGGATTTCATGGACCTAAATTAGAAATGATAATGTTCTAAAATGGTTAATGCATGAGTGACATGCCCCCAGCAATATGCAATCACTGTCAGAATCTTCTCCATCACTGGCAGAGATCACAATAGAAAATTGAATGGAAATGTCAAAGCTGCAATTGTTTCCTCATGAACCAAATCACCTGCTTCCGGGAGAAAAGGATTCTTCTGAATTTAGGTGCAAATTCTTTGGCCTTTTTCTGTTTTACAGCTTTAATGTGAAAGACGCAATTCAATCAGTAGTGATTGAAAGGGATGTTTCAATTAGTTTTCTGTTGCTTCCTCTACGCAAAGATGTTTGTAGGAAGAAGGCTGGGGGACACAAAAACCTTGTAGACAAAGAGGTGATAGGACTTTTTGTGGAATTTCAAGTTAGTCCAAATAGAGGTTTCCTTGCTTTGTTCTGGTAATTTAGTTTACTCAGAGACCACAATGTCATTTGTCTCCTGTCACACAGCCATGTTACTTTTCTTTTGCTGAGACAGAAGAAGCAGAGCCAAAAGTTAACATTATGTGCGCACCCACCCTTTAGGTATTTATAAGCATTGATAAGATCCTCTCAGCCTTCTCTTTCCCAGCCTAAACAGATGCAGGTCTCTCAGCCTTTCCTCCTAAGAGAGATGTTCCAGTCCCCTCATCACCGCTCTAGCCCTCCAGTGGACTCTCTCCACTAGTCTCTGTCTCTCTTGAACTGGGGAGCCCAGAACTGGACACAATGCTCTAGATGTAGCCTCACCAAGGCAAAGTAGAGGAGGAGAAGAACCTCCCTCAGTCTGCTGGTCACACTCTTCTTAATGCACCCCAGGATACCATCAGCCTTCTTGGCCACAAGAGCGTATTGCTGGCTCATGGGTAACTTGTTGTCCATCAGGACTCCCAGGTCTTTCTTCACAGAGCTGTTTTCCAGCAGGCCAACCCTGCAACACAACCCCTAGCCCATACTGGTGCATCACTAAAGTATCTGTTACGTTAACTAAACCAACTAACGTAGAAGTTTTATCACTACATTTCCAGTACCATGGCTAGTGATTTCCACAGAACTTGCTGCTAGTCAAAGTGTTATGGCTCTGGGGGAAACAAACCTCTCATTGAACGTTTTTGGGTTGGTTTTGTTGTTTTGTTTTGTTTTTTTTTTTTTCTTCTTTTGCCTTCATGCGGAAGAAGTATTTGTCTTACTGAAGAAGCAAATGCAAATGTATTGTGGATTTCTGTGCAAGGAACTGGATGTTAGATTTCAGCATCTTTGTTCAGAGGAAGCTTTGCTTTCCATGTCGTAATTCAGCGATATGTAATAGGATTTGGTTCACTGTGTCTGACTGAGACACTTGATTACTTTTCTTTTATATAATTAATTTAGATATCCTTACAGTGGGAAAATATCACACAATGGCAATATGCCTCAGAAAAGACTTTTCTTCCTTAAATGAGAATGTTAGGAACAGCCTGGAGGGAAAAGTTAAAGATTAAAAGCAAAGGATCAGCATGGAGGCTTCTTAATGAATACCTCATTAGGGTCAGAGAAAGGGAACCAAAGGTAGGAAGGAAAGAAAACAGTATGAATAACTGGTAAAGTACAAGGGTTTATGCAGACCAAAAAAATCTTTTAAAATGGTAATGCAGCTAAGCCTGAGAGGAGCTACTATCATTGTAACTGTTAGCAAGTATAACATGGAAAACAGAGGCTAAATTGTGCTTTCACTTGCATGAAACTCTTGTTAAGGGCAGGCCATTACGAGGGTTAGAACAAAATCTGAGTAGTCTAATATAAAGACAAGCAATGTATCTGTGATTTTTGTACAAGTTAATTGGACTAGTGAGGTGCTAAGGGGTTAATCAAAGGGAATGAAAGGTCAAATACAGACATCCTAATCCATGTCAGTGTGAACGGTATTATCACCCATGGAAAAAACAAGATACTGTGATCCTTAGTGCTTTGTCTGGAAGGCAGCACACTTAATAGAATGATACCAAAACAGATGTTCTGCCAAATTTGTACAGCTTGTTTCCTGTTTGTTTTTCTTCAAAGGAGAATTTACTGCTCTATTTTGAAAGTAAAATTCATTAGTGAACTCTCTTCACTGTCCTGGCTCTGAGAGGTTCCTTATAAGCACTGAAGAGCAGCCACAGAGGTAATGAGTGCTGTTACAGCCAGAGCGTGAGCTAAGCCATGATGCTGGGAATCAGTGCACCTTCAACAACACCCAGGCTTGGTTCTCCAGCAAACACAACTGCACAGATGGTGGAAAAGGTAGTGCTGTGCCCTCCAAAAGGGCCACATCAGCTTCATGTCAGTGCTAATACACTTACCAACTGAGCTGTGCAAATGCTTCCATGGGTGGCTATCCTGTTCTGACAGTACTTTTATTGACAGTACGTTTAAGAACATGGAACAGCATCATAAAATGTATTTGGAGGCAAAATATTTTTGAAATGCTTTTTAGGAAGCCCATAGGTAAAGAAAGAACTTTTACTTGAAATAAAGACTGATTTGAGAAAAACTGGACTTATCTTATGGTAAGCTGCTAATAACAAAGCCAAGAGAAAAACAAAGACAGAAATCTATCAGCAGAGCTAGAGTCTCACTTTGAAAACATATGTTGGTTCCTGTCCCATGCTTTCCATTTCTCATTGTTGTACATTAAGTAAAGAACCTGAGGAAGGAGGAAATCCTGAGCAACCTGAGTGGTAGCAGACTAACTCTTGGGTTTGATATACCTTGTAGGAGGTGGGAGAAGGAAAATTGCATGAACTTTTAGGCTTGGGTAACAAGAATGAGGGGAAGAAAAAAAAGCTGAAAACTAGTATTTTATAAAGGAAAAGATGAAAGGGTAACATACAGCCTATAAAACTGGTTTGGGAGAGGGACGTGTAATTCCTCAATAAACAAATTCAGGCTGCATCTTCATACATTATGTGATGCCTTCTTCAAGCAAAGGATCTGGCCTGGCTGTGCTGATGCAAAAGCAGAGTTAAACGCAGTATAGCTGCCAACAGAACATTTTTTTACTGAAGTCAACTAGTGTATTTTTCTCTCTTGCGTAAGCCCCCCAGAAGAAAATACAGCTGCTCAGTGGATTTCTGGAATGTTTTACTATTTGCATGGGTCTCTCTGAGCTAAAAATGCTAAGGCACAATACTGTCATTCATTATATCCCTCAGAAAACCAAGTGAACTCAGGAATGCTGTCTTATTTTCTATTTCTGTTCCTATGCTTCATCTACAGAGTATTAGATTCCACTAGCCAAGAATCTATCAGTAACTGACAAACTTGTATGACCCAGCAGTAAAGAAAGGAATAGGTGAATTAGCTGAAATTAGGGGTTTGGTTAAATCATTCTTTGTTCTGTCCGTAACTCTAATTATAGCTTTCACCTCAAATGGTGAAATACTGTCTAAATATTGACCTTGCCCAAATTCAGATATTGCCAGGTACCTTTTGCTGTAGCCTGCTTTTTGTATTGTCTTCAATCATGGCACTCACTGATGCACTGCCAATCTGATCTCACTTCCCTGCTGTGAGTTCATCTTCAGTTATTACCCATTTTCTGTGCCTGTAAGAGAAATGCTACTCAACTACAATAAAAGGAGATAAACACCACAAATAGTAACCAAGCATTCTAGCTAGCGTTGTTCTGTAGCGGTTACCTGGACAGTTTTGCTATCAAACAAAAACCAAATGGAATGAAAATTGTAAAAGACACCCGACAGCCCAAATCTGTAGTTCTTTCATATAATGGTGCAACAGAGAATGCTAACAGCATGCCATTTAGAGCCCGATATTTTCCTACCCTTACTTGCAATTCACTTGAAAGCTCAAAGTAATTTTAGTATAATCCATCATTTATCTGAAGATAAGGTCATAAATGATTAGACCAGCCATTCTATTTCATATGTGCCTTGTCTTAAACAATCCCAGCTGTTAGGGCTTAGAGTCAAGATAACCCCTTTTCAGTTGTTTGCTACAGCTGAGGCAAGAAAATTTAAGTACAAGTATGATAACTCACCCTGTTTGCCCGATTTGTTAAATTCCTTAAAATGTTCAAAAATGACACAGGTTCTTCTAGGGTACATCTGTTCATTTATTTTTTTTTTCCAAAGGGTAAGTTTTAGAAGATGGTACAGGACATGATATGAGTCCTCTGAGTACAGTGACTGTCTACGGTGAAAGTGATCTTAAGTGACAAATTTGTTGATGGAACAGGAACTAAAAGAAATATTGTGGTTAGCAAAAGCTTAGTGGCTTGCTTTTCACTGCAGGATTTGTAAACCCAGAGGGAGGAGACAAAAAAAAAGATACTGTGATTAGTAACTTTCTGTGCAATAGCAGCTGTTATATAAGTAAGAGCTCTACTGGAGCCTTTCTGATCTTCAGGCTGTGGTGTTTGGGCCTCCTGCATGAGGTCTATAGACCTCTAAGCTCCAAGAACAAATTATGTTGACACCTACTCACTCTCCAATGTATCTGAACTTCTCTTGTGTATACATGCCAAGATTTTACCTTTGCATAAAATTTTAACTCCAGGTAAGTAGCTGAGGTTCAACTCTCATCAACATGTTCCACTTTCTTCTCAGAATTTCACAAGATGTCTAAAAATTTCTCTTTGTGACACTGTAATTGTATCTTACCTAGGTTTTCAAACCTGATTCTAACAACGCAGAAGCCTACTTTTTTAAAATACAATAGTAGCCCTTAGGACGAGCTGTCCAAATATGAGAACTGCTCTCCAAGAATACTACAAAATTGCTCTTTAGGATTTGAGGGGAACACATAGTAAAACAACATCCATGTCACCACACTTCTGATGGAATTGTTGCACAACTGCAAGCATGAGGCATAAACATCAGCAGTAAGCTAAACAAAGCTTGGAAAATGAAACAAGATCACCCAGAAGGTCGAGATTTAGCTAAGCATGGAATGGAGCCTGCAAGTAGACTGCCACGGACCTGTAGTGACCAGGCTACATCCTGGCCCAGCCCTGTTCTCTCAGCCCTAAACTGCAGATTTTACCAAGTCTGCAACTCTGGAAGGGTTCTGAGATTATGTTGCTCTTTTCAGAAAGAGATGATGTTTACTGAGTTGTACTGCTGTCAGAAATAGCTGAGGGCTTTATTTTGCTTTTCTGTCCACTCTCCTTCCCCTGACGAAGCCATTTGACCACCTTCTTTGGCATATCAAATACACTACTCAAGCTGATTTATTCATATACCAATGAATCTTGATAACCCGTTTCCCCTACTCAGCTTTAAGTTTAACACATCCAAATGAAATTTTAGTCTATTTCTCCTCATATTGAGGTGTCTTTTAGAAGAATTAAATTCAGCTAAAAAAACCCAGAACTGAACAAGATTAACCATGTAATATATCAGACAATATTTGATTAAAATAATGCATAAATATTCTTGTTCTCTACCCACGTCAAGAAAGAACGTGACCTTTTATGAACTCACCAAGGCAGAAATGGAGACTTGAAGTGTAGAGAACACAGATATGTGCCAACCATTCAGAAACAATTGATTAAATGCCCTAAAATTTGGGCAGTAATAGTCACCAGACTATGTGTATGAACACTCCTGGTAATACTAGTAGCTTCTGGATCTCAGGAAGGCACAGAAGAAAAGGAGAAGCAGTAAGCAAATGTGAGTAATTTGTGACTGCTTAAAACATTTTCAACTAGTAATAGACTTCTGCATAAACAAGAGTTTAACTAGGAGAGTGTAAGGGGAGTTTGTAGTTTACGTAACGTTAAGTTGCCACATTAATTACCGGAGCTGTAGTAAGGACCCACAGGCAGTGCCAGAGAAAAGGACTAGCTGAACGTATCCCTGTAACAAATACAGAGGATGGATTACCACAGTGCTTAAAACTTCAGCGTGTAGGAAAATACAGTGAGTGCCCATTATCTGAAATAAAAATTTTAATGGGAATTAACTCTGACACATGTATCCATGTCTGCAAACATAGTCCATATGTTTCAATATAATTATTCTAAAAGGTGTAAATAAATCACCATGTTTATATTCTGCATCTGCCTGTGTTTTTATAGTGCTACAAATAGGAAAAACAAACGTGACACATTTTCAGATATTTAATACAGTTAATGATAATATTATTCATTCAGCAGGTAAGAGGAGTACAAATCCTGCATCTTGTTATAAGCGGACTGCAAAAAGCAGGTTTTGGAGTTGTGACATTTTAAACTGAGAGGCAGAGCTCTCCCCACTTCTGCAGTGCTGTGTGGATACTGGCCTCCCAGGCTGCCATTTACTGCCTTTTAAACCAGGAACTTGTTGCAGTTCACACACTCTGTCCAACCCACGGTGCTGTTTCCAAGCAGGAAGGCAGGACACCTCACACCCTTGGAAATGGGTGCACTTCTGCTCTCCTCTAGTGTCAGAACTCTGCTGCCACACACTACCTCGGCAAAAGGGGAGAATGAAACCACCTATATTCAAATTTAATATGTGTGACTTCTCTTAACTGTACAAGACCACTTTGCTTTTTCCTTTTAGCAACATGAACTAGGAAGCACTCCATAGCTGTAACTGATTTTTCTCTGCTATGTAGTTCAATTTCTAGAGACGTATACAGAAATATCACATTTCTGCTGGAAAGGCACAGTTAAAATTCTTAATATGTGACTGAAAGCTTAATTTGTAGGCACTTTATTGCATTTCTGAAACACTTTGTAATTTAAAAGATTATGGTGGCAACAAGCAAAACAGACTGTCATAGTCAAGAGTGTGACACATTTGTCTGACACCAAAATAGAGCCAAAACAGCCTTTCTACATCACCATGGTAATTACCTGCTTCAGGCCACACTCAATCCTCCTATTCAGACAAAAATCTAATCCTGTTACTGGTGAAGGTTCACGCAAACTAAAACAGACCCTCTCCTAGACAAAAATCCCTCTTCACCCTCATCCCTTTTGGGGGCTTGTGATTTTACTGAGCCCATTTACTAGCCTGTTCCCTGCTTTGCAACACAACCCAACTGAAACAAGTACTGCTGCTTATGGACAGGAATGAAATTTACAGTGAACTGTAGCACACTCTGGATAGAATCCTGCTGTTGCTTTTTGCACATCTCATTAATTGTACTGGGGTTGCAAAAATATAGAAATGGGTGCATCTGAAGCCTGCAAGTTTACTGTTTGCACATACTGGGATCCAACTGACTGACTTAGCCATCAATATCCCCGTTGACTTGCTCACAAGAATACAGGGCTGGTGTGCCTGTAAATAACTGCTATCACTCTTAAGTGTTTGAATGTATGGAGAGTGGGAGGGCAGAATATGTTACAGGATGTCACCTGAACATCACTAAGTTTCATCACTTCTTTCACTAAGTTTAGGAGTTGGCTGATGCCAGGAAAGGAAAAAAAAAAAGTGCTTTAACTTCTGCTAACTAGAAATTAATTTCTGGTTGCAGATCACTTTTTTTCCTGCACAAGAGTCTGGTTATGCAGAGTGTATGCTACACAATTTTGATGAAACCAATACTAGCTGCTAATGAGTGTAAGTTGTATTGCCTGTTTGACTGAAAAATAGAAGCCTTTGCACAAGTGTCAAAAATCATCAGCATCTCCTTTAGCGAATTTTGATTAACTTATATAATGGGCTTAGCACAGTAATAAAAATTTCAAGTGCTCATCTGCTCTTGACCAGAGATAAGAGGGCTGCCCCTTGTACGCTGTCGGGAAGCGCCTCGACGGTGAGAAGGTGCCACCGCACCGAGGGCTGTGCTCCTGCCGCACGGTGCCCCCGCTCCATCTCCGAGGCGCTGGCCGCCAGGCGAGCGCACACCCAGGGCGCGGCGGCGGCTCTGCGGGGCATTTAGCTGCCGCCAAACTAGTTACGTGCCGCGAGTTTTGCG
>NW_008602597.1:54731-62133 GCF_000691845.1 Merops nubicus | reverse complement strand
CATCCAGTTTGGGCGGACTGTGATTACCACTGAGCCCCCAAGGAGGAGAGGGCGGGGGAGAGTTACTGCTTGCTCTGACCTTTTGAATGACTTCAGATACTGAGATCATCCCCCCGCTGACTGACACACACAGCCACTCACCCTATCCTCTCGTCCTCTTCACCCCCTCCCCCCTCGGTGCTCCGCCAGGGATACCACAAAGGGCAGATGTCTGCATTTACTGTTCCCCGTGCCCTTTCCACCTTAGCGCTGCCCGGAGTGTGAGAGGAGACTGGCAAAGAGCTCGCTCCCTGCCGAGGTCAAGGGCTGGAAGGCAGCCTGCGCGCCGGGAAGGGGTGAGAAGCGGGGCCCCGGAGGAGTACGGCTAGGCTGGCTTCCCACCCGCTGGGCTACGCAACCCGGCACCACCAGGTGCCTTGTCTTGTGCCGAGTCAGACACGGATGCGTGGTCAACAGAAGTGCTTCGTGTCTTGTCTCTCCTCTCCGTGTCCCAAGACGGGTGCCAGGAGCAGGTGCTCCCTAGCTGCAGGACTCCAGAGGGGATGCAGCTCTCCAGTCTCACCCCAGCCTGCAAACAGCATCTCAGCCTGACCATTCGGTCTGGATGGGAACGGTGTGCGCATCTGTGGTACTTTGCAGAATGAGGGCCGTGGTGGTGGGATGCCAGAGAGAATGGCAGACCAGCACCCGCCTCTGCAGTCTCCAGAGGCTGCTTCCAGAGTCTTAAAAACAATCCTGTAGAGAACAGGTTAACTAATGCAACAAGCGCCTCAAAAACTAATATTCCCATGTAAATTATTACATTAACACAACCCTGAGGTTATGCTTATGAAATATTTAATGTACCCAAGCTTTGCAGGTGTTCTTTCTTCTTGCATTTTTCCGGAAGTGGTGATACCTGTGAACAAAAGTTCATTTCTCAACCTCCTGGTATTTGATTTTCTACATTGCAGTGTTTTATCATCACCAAAAATTCTTGACTGGAGTCAGTAAGTTCCAAAATCAGGAGTTATATATCAGGAAGGTCACATGACATTTTTGGGGCATTGGTCCAGAACTATTCAACATTTTAAAATTTAAACATTTTCTCAGTTACTTTAGTTATAAAGTTACAAAAGTAAAAAAAAAAAGTTAAAAAAATGGAGGGGTAGGGGAGGGAGAATAAGAAGGCATATTTTGATTAGAAGAAGCCTGTAATATGTCTCTCACTTTTTCTTGGATGGCTTTTGCTTTTCATTTGAGCCTGGTAGATACCTGTCCAGCATGAGCAGTATTTTTATTGATTTCACTGGGACCTGGTCAAGCCCTGGATTTGCATGTGTCTGGGTCCAAACTCCCAGATCTCGCTGGGAGAAGTACTAAAGATGAGATCTGGGGTAAGGAATGCAGTTTGGATGACAACTTCAGAGTGCCTCACTAGAAGTGTTAGTTTGTCAATGAAAGGCATAACGTGCATAGGAGGCTGGTGTAATGTTGTCCCATGCTACAGGGTAATTCCAACTGTCCAGCTTCATAGCTTAGGAAAAACAGGAATGCTTAGAAGCGTTAGCGGTAATTAAATGGTCTGTCTCGCTGCTCAGTTGTCTTTGATTTCCCAAATGACAGGGAAAGTTGCCTAAGCTTCCACAAGGCCTTGTTTCACCGCATAAGGATCTAGGCTTTCCAGGAAGGTGCAAATTAGCCTGTGCGGATTACCACGTAGATTATGGAGTCTTTCCTTTTTAAATTTGAAAACTGTAATAACAGTGCAATAATGTAAATATGGGTCAGTCACACCTCTTGCACCACGAGGAACCCTCTTGTAGTCTGAGAGTCTTGAAGAGTAAGAATAAATTGCTTAAATGAAACATCTTCTTTTTTCTCCCAGTTTTGCCCCCTTATCCTCTTTTTACAGTCACAGCATTACCTTTACACAAGAAAGCTTGTTAGCGTGTCCCAGGTTGTGGATGACGCTAAATCCTTGTCAAGCAGTTCTGACCTGGAAGTCTCAAAGCTGATCTTTCCCAGCTGAGGGATAGAGAGCCACAAATCCTCAATTAGCTTTAAGGCACAAGGCAAGTTTTGTATACTTTGGACTAAATTCAGTCCCCGTGTAAAAAGATGCAGTCCCCTTGAGTCACTGGGAGCTGCAAGCTGCTGTCATCAAGGTTGTGTTTCACCCCCTGAGTTTGTCTGTGAAACCCTTTGGGATCCTTGAAGTACAGCCTCTGTAGCTGGAGATTTCTTATTATCTAGTATTTTAGCCACATAAGAAATATTGCTCCAAACAGATACGCTTATGAAGGGATAGCTTGAGAGACTTAGAGATATCGACAAAGTTGCTAATCATTTTGTCCACATGTCCTTCAATTTGTCTTATAGAAGGTTCTCATATCATCTCTTTTTTAGGTCTCAGTCACATTACTATGGGTAGAAAACCATGAGTTCACAGTGTCAACAAGTTCGTCTTGTGTCTGTCCACAGCGTCCTGATAGTAGGGGGCCTATCAGAGATGTCCTACCCAACACTGCCTATCTTTCACCATTAGCTTAACTCTTGTCTTTGGAAATGAAAAAAAAAATTCTATTCAGCTTTTATTGTTCTGGTGCTAGGAGTGTCTGATATTTTTATGTAATTGTGCAGGAGAGATAGCAGTAACTATGGGAGATACTGGTTTTTTTCTGCAAAATTATAGGAAGATCAAATCAAACCAAGGAAGTTGCCTGTTCAACATATTCTAAAGTATTATCAACCAAACAATGTTTGATAGACTTGTGATCAACACAGGCCTTTAGCTGGGAACAGGACTTGGCTTTGGGTAAGTTCCTATCCAAGAACCTGTACCTTAACACGGGACAGCTTTGTACCCCCTGAGAATTAAAAGTCTTTGTTAATATTCTGGGATGTTTTCAATATGCATATCAGCAAGGTCAAGCTGGCTGGCAACAGGAGGCTATTAGAATCTTTATCTCCCATAAATCTATCAGTGATACTTTGCTGCCTCTCAAATATGCTGTGGTTTATTGGTCATCAGCAGTTTTAACAATACAAACATTACAATTATAATGTTCCAGTCTATTCGTCTTCCTATGGTGATGCATTAAAAACATTATGCATTAAATGCATCAAAGACATTTATTTCTGAAGTGCTCATTGTTAAATAAAATACTTATTATAAGCAATTTTGCAAAGACCTTTTATAGATTAATATTTTTCGTTAACACTCTGGAAACGACTAGATATACTGACATTTGGAATAAGTTATACAGCCTTTGACCTCCTCCCTAGGACAGCAGCATAGTCAACATTGTCCCTTATTTGGACTGTGTCTTTATGTGGCTTGAATGCTAGGAAATCTCATTCGGATGGAGACCTCCTGACAGCTGCTTTGACTGACTTTAACTTGCTTGTTGGTACTGAAATGGGTTTGTTGTTGATAAATAGGCTAAAATCACTATCATTGGTGTATCTTTCCTGCTAGTCTTGCCAGATGCACTGGCAACTCAGTGCCTGTGGAGTCTGAGTTAACTTCTTCCTTCTTTTCATCTTGCATGTGGCAAAGGCAGTTGTGGAAAGCTTGCTATGGGTTACAGGTTCTCTCATTTCCAAGGCTGGCATTTCCTCCACACACAGCTGGTATTTCCAAGGAGTCCAGTCCAAGGTTTTTGTAGGCCCTAAGTTGTTTATTCAAAGGTCAAGTAACATCTACCTCAGAAAAAGAAAAAGTATTTTCACAGTGAAGAGACAGGCTGGTGTTCCTCAGTGCCCAAGTTCCTGGATGGCACCAGTCAGGTTGTACCTTTGTGTCCCTCACAAGCCGCCGCTACATATGACCACCCATAGTTGTTGTAATTGGCCAGGTTTAGAATAGAAATACCTTCAGGTTACAATAAAATCATGAACTTAAAGCAGTCATATTTGGTAAGAAATGCAAGTCTTTTGGTGCAAAGCGCTGTAGCTTTAAGGCAAAAAGTTTTACTTGCTTCTTTATGGTCAATGACATCTTCTTCAACTACAGCCATGTGGGAGTGAAGGAGACGCCTTTGGCTTGGAGTTTATGTTTTTCTAAAAAGTGGCATGTGTAAGTAACATATCAAGTATATAACAGTTCCAGCAAGCTGAAAATTTTACATTAGACATCAGCTTTATTTTTTTATAAGAGCTAAGAAGGCAGACAAAAAGGGGTGTAGTGTTGAAGAAGATTGGGCACTGTTTACAATAGCTGTATTGTTTTAGCATAACAGCACCAGAATATTGTGAATTTGTGGGTACTGTATCAAATTAAAATGGGAAACTGACTGAGGCCTGGCTGGAAATCAAATTGTTAGGGTATCCTCTTATGGAGGAGGAAAATAGATTTCTGCAAGATTAATCATATATAAAAATATATCACATAATAAAAGTACACCTCTTGCCTGAATAGCAGGATCCAGAGGAGGAGTGAGTTTACTGATCAAAAGAAGCTATGGCATTGTCCAGTCAGGAGGAAAAGGAGGCGCAAATCAGAAATAATATTTCCTAGGTATTGATCTAGAGAGCAGACTGGAATGGGGTCCTCACCTTCCAACAACTGATGCAAGAAATGAGCTCACATAAACCATAACATAACTGAATAATTGTGACCATTGAACCTACTATGAGTTTTGTTTAAAAACACGTGTTGGGTGGAGGCAATGTTCTGCAGGAAGTATCAGATGTTAGTACTATAGTAAGTAACAGACCTTTATCCTTTTTTTTTTTTTTTCCTGAACAGCAGCAAGATAATCAGAGGAAGCATAAGATGTTAAACTTTCCTTATAAAAAAAATGACACTTGTTATAAAAATACACTTTAAGAGTGCAAGATATGCACATGATGTATTCAACAGCTGTTCGTTCAGAAGACTAGAAGACCTGAAAAACTCTGGAGTCTAGTTTGTATGAGGAGCAGCAGACATTTAATTAATCTCAGTCCTAGAATTTTACAGCCAATATGTGGTCCCTGAACATCTCTGCTCTAGTTAGCAGAACATCTGTATTAGAAAACCAGAACTTGAATAAATCCAAGTATTCTTGTACTCCTCCAAATCTTACTGCTTTTTATCATTATTTCTTTAAACATTTTTCCAAAGATTTGTGTTCAGCTTCTCCCTGTCTTCCCAGCTCCATTTGTGAATCTACCCTTTCAGTCAGATATGTTCCTTCAAGTTTTTAATGAGCCGTGTCTAAACAAAAGCTTATTCAATACTCATTTAGCAAGCAAATAGCCTCCCCTCAATTCTACCCAAATCTTCTTTGTTCTTTTTCACACATAGGCTGGATATATGTTCTTGCATATGTTCTGAAATAGCTGGATCTGAAATACTGGGGCAATTAGAATGAAAGAAATACCTAAAATGGTTGTTGGTTTGTTTTCTTTTTTTTCTTTTCAGTCAAATTCTCAGTTGATGCAAATTAGGGTAGTTCCATGTGGGCAAACTGTTAGAGGCATAGCTTTATGAATTTACACATCTATAAATGATATTCCAGTACTGTAGGTGGAATATCTTTTTCCATGTCATCTGAGGCATAAACCAGAAAATGTACTTCCCTAGACTTCAAAGTTAAAATTTTAAGAGTGATTAAAGAGAAATTTAAAACAAACACTCACTTGCCAGATCTCACCTGGCATTAATACACACGCTGCACCACTTAAGAGATCAAGTGAATGTTGCCGTGTGCACAGATTTTTCCAGCTGAATCCTTGTTGCCCTGAAACCTGTGGAGAGAGAATTTTGCAGGTCCTTTGAGGCAGGGACCCAGCAGGAGGAGCTCTGTCAGGTAGCGTCACTGCATGGCACAACTCATCTGCCTTCATCTCACTCGAAACAGAAATCTTTGCTATGAGAGAGAAACATGGAGATCCTGAAATTTCCTCTACCCACAGGCACTTCTGTAACATTAATCCTCAAGTAGGATCATTTTGTGAGCACTTGTTTGTCTTCTACACTGTCTAAGAAGGCGTGTAAGTACACACAGGGTGCATCTAGGGTAGGATCGGGAGTGTGCTTTTGCAGTGACTCTCCCTATCATCTCCACTTACTGTGCTTTGGTTTGCATCAGATAAGGGTCACGGAGCACGCAAGCAAGATTCCTTTGGGATTAAACTAAACCAGCAGGTGTGTTCCCCATAGGCATACAAGGCACAGGACTAGACTAGAGCTAGACCAAATAAAACCACCTAAAGGCAGTAGTGAGTGGATGTCACTTCCTCAGCACCAGCTGTTCTGCTGTCCCAAACTTCTCTTATCCAGCTGCACTGCTTCCTGGAGTGGACAGTCCTGCTATTACTGTTGAGGAACATCACAAGGACACAAACAGGCTGTAGTGTCAGCTGAAGGCTACACTATTCCTTTTCAGATGCAAATGTTTTAGACACTCTGGCAGGCTAGGATGCTGTATGAAGAGAATATATATGTAAGACAGGAAGGTAGTTTTCTGAAAATATTTTACTGTCTTTAACAGTGGAAAGCATACATTTCAATGATTAGCACATATCTTGTAATGTACGCACTTCCATCAAAGGGGACAGGACGTCCATGTAACATTAAAATGCTATGTTAGTTTTACTTTAAGGGCTTAAATGGGTCTCCAATGGTGCATAAGGCTTATGCTGGCCTTGGCCATGAGGGCACAATTCACCCTGAAAGAAGAGACCAACAAAAGTCTCATCACAGCTGCAATATTAATTTCTGGAATGCGCCCAGCAGGTTTTATCCAAGCCACTACAGACAGGCAGTTTGAGTTTTTCCAGTTCCTAATGATTACACAGTATCCTGGAGTCAGTTGGACAATTTCCACTGAGAGTGAAACTTTGTATTTAATATCCCCCTAAAATAAAAGTGGTATAAGAGAAGGGCCTCAGTCTCTTTCTTCTTTTATTGCTGTTGTTGAAAAGGTTTAGCCCACAGGGATTGGAGCGCTGGGCAAAACTACAAAATATGCAGTACATCCTGTTACACCAAAGTAGGCAGATCCTCTCCTGTAACAACCAGACTGGTACAATGGAAGACTTTGTCTAGTTTTCCTGACCATACAGTGCTACAGCGTGCATGGTATTTCATTATGGTTTCCATTTCAGGAAGCTAAATGGTGGAAATCACTAACTATCATGACTCCATTTTCACCATTGTTCCAGCAGGGGTGTGTTTAAAAGGAATGGGCAAATCTCCCCAGAGCTCTATTATGTGACACTGTAATGTACCGCAGGAAATTATTTCCCTCTTTCTGGACACCCAGAATACAATCAAATCTGAGTCTTGAAAATCTTCAGCAGCTATGCTGCAAAGGAATTTGCAAAGAAATAAATAGATGAAGTGCTTTGCAGATAAAACGTATAGATGGGGCAGAGAATAGCTTGGTCTTAAGTTTATCTAAACAGCTAATCCTTTCAAAATCTGTATATC
>NW_008602597.1:25951-54700 GCF_000691845.1 Merops nubicus | reverse complement strand
AGCAGGAGTAAAAACAGAGCAGGTCCACCAGACAACAATGCTACCTCCACTATACATCATGCTACAAAATGTCATTCCTATCTCTTGTGAGCTGTAATACATTTACAAAGTAGTATACAAAACACACCCTCTCATGAAGGCAGCCTACCTTTCAAGGTGTTAGAAGAATAGGGGAACAAACCTCTAAATCAACCAAGACCTTTGCTCTCCTGTGTAGTCTGAGTTACAGGAGATTTCATCATAGCCTCAAGTCTGTTTCCCAGATTACCTGCCCTCTCCCAAAACCCTTCCTTCTCTGCCTCCTTGCCTGCAGTATTTTCAGATTTTTTTTTTTTTCTCCCAAGAGGACATTTTGAAATGTGCATGTCATGGTCCAGATCATAACCACACCAGGCAACCTTCTTTCCTCCCTGATATTTACTGCGTTTTATATTCTCCAATATGAACTCAAAAATGTGTGTACTCAAGCCCTTGCCAGTGAACAGCATGACTTTCCATAGTTCATAAAAACTCACCCATCCCCTGCATAGGAAAACCATTCTCCTTTGCACCGAGCAGGAGTTCACTACTTCAAAACACAGAAACCATATGGTGACATGTTTTAAAAGACATAACAAAACAATGTTCCACCCATGACCCTTCCTAACAAAAACCCACCCTTTTCATCGTGGAAAACTGACCACTGCAATTACCAGAAGGTCTACCACAAGATTCCAGCTGCTGTTCTGTAAGGAACGATGAGTGTTAGCAATGTGTTTGTCTTTAGCAGCTGTATGTCAGCCTGTTGTCAGTCTTGGCACCATCTTCTTTGGGCACAGACTTGTGCCCAAGACAGGGGAAAGACAGAGACATTAAGGGGTAATTTTGTGCTTGAGCCTCTTTTCCTGCTGCAGCTAGGAAGCTCTCAAACCTGAGCCTCCAGGTATATGTGCAGAAGCGTACACATAAAGTTTGGCATTGATGTACAGCTTGACCCACTTGCTAATTAAAAGCAAGACTTTGGTATTTTCAGTGAAGGAATGACAGTCTTTGGTAAGGTTTTCCAATGCTTATTAACCTTAACTGTTAAAAAGTTGCATCTGACTTCTGATCTGAATTCACCCAGGCGCAGTGCCCAGCCATCACACTGCCTTAAACCTTTGCCTGCTAGGCTCAAGTATCTGCTGTTTCTTTTTCCTAGTCAGTAGGAATAAGATAGATAGATAATAGCCATGTCACTCTAATATTTGCTTTGGCAGGCTAAAACACTATAAGGACCTTGTACCTATACAAAGGTCTGTTTTTCAATATTTCAGTGATTCTCAGGGTCCTTGTCTCAAACTCCTTCAGTTTATCGGAACTGTCTGTAAGCTGTGGATGTTGCAACTGGACAAAGCAATGCTGCTTGTGCCAGTGTAAAATATATGTACAGCGTGACCTACCAAAACTCTGTTGGGCAGAGAACCACAGAGAACCACAGGAACTCACATTAGCTGATTAACAGCAGCAGCATCTCCCTTTGCTTTGCAGAGTTCCTGCTTCTATGGAGAGAAAGTTCCTCTTCTAAGGCCTGTGCTTCCAGATGTATTGCGCTCCTCAATACTTATTCTTCAGGATCCTAAATTCTTCATGTCAGGATCCAGCCTATTTTAAAGCTTAAACTGCCTCACAAACTTATTTGATATATTTTTTTTGTCTATTTCCAGATAGAAAATATTAATTTGTGCTGTGCCAAGAATTGTGTACTTTAGTGTGCAGCAGAAAAATCTTGTTTGATAGTAAGTGAGTCTTTACAATCATAGGTTGAGGTCTATCAGCTTTCAATGCAGTCAATATCTGCTGCATATGTTCCATGCCTAGGCAAATCCACATGAACCACACTGAGCAACTACATTGTCACAAGGCTGAATGATAGTTCTCTGTCATATAGTCACTTCCTTATTCTTGTCCTCTCTCTGCTGGAGTGTTTGTCATTCAGGCCCAGGGCTGCTGTCTAGAACATTGCTGTTGGTGTCCCACTGAGCAAAGTCAGGCTTCCTGAGAGGCACTGACAAAGATGTGACCTCACTCCAGCTCTGTTTTGTCTGCTCATATGTGTTTCTACTTACAGGGCTCAGATAGCACCTCCCTCCTGTACTTCACAGAGACATAAAAAGCCCTGTCCTTTCCTGTTTGCATCTTCTGAAGAGGTCATCCTGGTAAATTCTAATTCCAGAGCTTTTTGTCTTAGAACGTATGTCTACACTTTTGTGTGATCTTTAACTCATCTCTCCACTCATTGAGATGAATTTCAGTTCAGACTACTTTCTAGTGAAGATCAGTCTCACTTTCTGCTGGATTTTAATTATCAAGGAGAAAACATTTAGTGGGTGAGGAAAATCTGCATATCCTTGACAAAAAGCCTTGATATATATCATTGTGCACAAGCTGTAATTTTCCTTGGGAGTGAAGGCTAATTGAGGCGCTATATTCTGGTTTGTTTTTTTTTTTTTTTATCTGTATGGAGTAGTCCTGATTATAACTACCCAAGGAACCGTGATGCAGCAGAGTCTTCCTCCCAGCTGCACATGTGGAAATTAATGACTTCACAA
Organism: Merops nubicus; assembly: GCF_000691845.1. Lineage (NCBI taxonomy): Eukaryota > Metazoa > Chordata > Aves > Coraciiformes > Meropidae > Merops > Merops nubicus. The sequence goes on along the minus strand of NW_008602597.1, from coordinate 52,130 downwards.
AATGCAAGGCAGTGGCGTATCAGACTGTCTGTTCTCTGCAGTATAATCCTCATGGACCTTTCTTCCCTCTCATTTGGCTAAACCTGTTTTAACAAGCACCTGGAATGGTTCATCTCAGATGTTTCTGCTGTTCTTGCTCTGTAAACCCAGAGTGACTCCTTTAGATATTTCTCTTGAAGCAGTGACTCGCATGGGGCAGAGGCAAAATTCCAAAACAAGGCAAGCAGATGCTGTGGGTCCATGAAAGCCACATGAAGTTGGAGCTCTGATGGCTTTCATTATGTTGTGGTGTGAGTACCCTGTGTTCACATGGCCTGATGAATGGCTCTGCCATTATTTTGAGTTTCCACTTTTTCTGCAGATTTGAAGGCACTTTTTGCGCATGTATATTTGCTTGCACAAGGTGGAGATTTTATTTTATTTTTTAATGTTGGGAAGCAAATCAGCCTCATTCTCCAGCCTCTTTACTTACACTTTGCTGGTCTACCAGGGAAACATGAGAGTTATAGGTCAATAGCTCTTATAGTAAAAGTTGGTAACGTTTCCCAGTAGTAAACATTGTGGGAAATACATGAATTCCTTTCAAGTTCTGAATCAGATTTTTTTTTTTTTTTTCCTTCAACCCATTCCTCGGATCAGGGGAATTCCAAAAAGAAGCATTTCGTACTGAAACCAAACCCATCTATATTGTTAATGGAACTGTCAAACTGCTGTTTTTACAATGTGTGATTCAGAGAGCTCAGCCACCCACATGCTAACTGTAACCACAAGAGGCAACACTTCAGAGCATCCTATCTGAGAATGCATCTATACGGACATTTCAGACAGACCTGAGGCTCCTTTGCTTATGCTCTGAACTGCTTGGACTTAAGCCAGCTCTAATTTAGAAGTTTTGCAGACATGTTAGCTCAGTTCTGTGTTTGAGCTAATATCAAAGCCCTCGCAATCATCTGGGTTGAGATGATGCCTTGTAGGTAAACCTCAGTCCTCAGGTGATTCAGAGTTGTGTTACCTCCACTGATGGTCAGAACAGTTTTGCCTCAGAAGAAAACGACGTAAGGGAGTGTGTGTCTTTCTACTTTCTGCTACATATGTGGCACAGCCATTGCTCTTGCCCGACAGATTCTTCTACAAAATTCATGCTTAGTCTACAGCTGGTTTCAGAGAGCCTCTCTGCAGCCAGCAGCCTCCCTGTTGAACATGAAGCAGCTCACTAACAACCCCCACACCCAGCCCATCTTTCTCTCCTTTTCTTTGTACCCACTCAGGCCTGGCCAAAATCCAGTCTGAAGCCTGTAGGATTCCTTTCCTAAAACACATACTTTACAGATAAAAAAAGTAAGGCTTGCATCAGAAGAAAAACAACCAGAAACACCCTTCCTGCAGTCACGTGTCACACCTTGAAGCAATATAATATCAAGGGCTCTTGGCTCTCAGTCTCAGGAGACAACAAGTTTGCACCTGAATCGTTTGGAAGCAAAATCTTTTCAGGAAAAAGGCATCTGGTACAAAATACAGTATCAATTCCTTTATTTAGTTTAGCTGAATCCTATGGTTTTGCATTTTCATCCCTCAAGCCTCCTTACCAGAGAAACAAATCTCTGGTAATTTGAACACACGTATGCTCTTCAGTAGCTCCCAGCACTGGTAACTTGTTCCATATTCTCAGCACAATTTACATTAAATAGTTCTGCTGTGTTTCCTCCTTACCCCAAATGCAGAGAAATAGATGGGTAAACAAAGCAAAGAATGGCTCTGTCTCACCGCACTTGATTTTTTTTTTGCTTGAAATCTATGCAAACTTTGGGACTAATTAGGTCATTTTAAAATAAGGGAAATTCCTGTAAAACATTTTTTTACGTCTTCAAACAAAATAAAACATGGAAGAATTCTGGATTACGGCATGTAAACTGATGTGGAGATAAGATAGGCTTTGTTTTGTTTGGGACTCAGAAAGATACTTTAGGTAAAGTTCCTTTTTGTTGGCAGCCTACTTATGTTACTGAAATGCAATTGAAAGTTGTAATTTTCCAGCTTTTTTCACAATGCTTTTACAGAAGCAGGAGAAAAATTGTAGCTGGAAGTCTTTCTATGTGAGTTTTTCTAAATGATTATGAAAATTTTGTTGCACTTAAAAACCAGCACAGAATAACCATTCTGGTGTGGTTTTTTTTTTAATTTATTTTTTTCTTGGGGGGAAAAAAAAAAAGATTACTTTGTCTTACACATTATGTTGATACTGTCTGTACCTTCAAAAAACCCACCAGAAAAGAAAAAAACAGAAATAATGAAACCTCTCTTCTATAAAAGAATGCACTCCAAAAGGTTAGTAGGCATGATTTTAATCTGAGCGTGAGACAACTGGTATTTTACTGACTGAGGCAACACTGTTTAATGATTGTTAACAGTATCTAGTGACTGTGAATGTTCAACCTGTATTTGCTTTGCTTTCAGTTTTGCCTCTGACTGCCTCCCCTAAAGAAGGAAAGAAAACCATTCTGGAAGGCTGGGAGGTCTTATTGCAAAACCTTTGCAAAAAGGCCAGGAGGTCTTTGTGACCCTTCAGTGCATTTGTTACACGCTGCCCTTCCCAGCTCTCCTACCTCCTGCTGGCAGATGTTTTCTTAAGATGTCACTTAATAGGTGCTGCCTCTGGGTTCCTCTTTCTCTCCTTTGCAGGCATATAGTGTCCTCTGCTCTGGCAGCACAGGTAGCGTGGCCTCCTGCTGCCCTGGCTGTGTGGGTAGGCTGGGTTTTCCCACCTCTTTCTAATGCCCAAAAGGCTGTTTGCCTCTAGTGGCATCCCTCAGGGAAGGATGCGTTTAACTTGTTGCTCTGCCTGGAAGCCCTTCACTGCCACAGAGCTGTGGAGGAAGCAGGGATGAGGTGGGACCTATTTCTTGTCGGAAAGCAGAGCAATTGCTGAAATATATCACATGATAAAAAAATTGCCTTCATGCTACAGGTTTGAGTTGCTTTTGTTTTTTTTTTTTTTTTTGTAGGGACTGAGATCTATTCTTGTTGTTTAGTATGACAACAATACAAGTTCCTCGGTTAAAAGTAAATACAGATTTGGTACCTGAAAAGGTTAATTTCAACTTCTTTTCAATTTGCATCTCCTGAGCAGAGGTTTTCTGGAAACTGGTCAACTCTCTAAGCTGATGGCCTACAGCAGAATGGTATTGAAATATCCAGTGCTTCTCATATAATATATACATAAAAATCTGCAGGTATTCTGCTTTTAGCACTGTACTTGATAAGTAAGCATTTTCAAAAGCTGTTTTTTTAAACCCTGCCACTGCTATGCTTTTTTATTGCAAATTTCTCTACTCCTCTGACCACCAACTAGTGACAGCAGGAAGCTATACAGATTCAGTAGATAAATGTGAAATCAGTCTAATAAAAGGTGAAGCTCTTCATAAAGTGACTGACACCAGACAAGGAGCCTGGATGGCATCTATTTCTCCAAAGTCCTCTTTATCAGAGGACTTGAGACTCTCTCAGTCACTTGTTACATGGCACTGCAGCACCAGGAAGTTCATCTTACTCTTCTTTCCAAGTCAAGCAGCTGAGAAAAGCTGGTATTGTAACATCAGGTGTCATGGCTGGAGTCCTGTGGAGAGGATCTTCTGGCCCCCTCATAAACCACTGATTGAATCCCCTGTTACTTCATACTGCCCAAGGTCTTGTCCTTTTGTTTTTTTTAAACTCTGGATTGAGGTTTTCAGATTCACTGCTGATCAAAGCACACACAAAGATGCAAACACACAGGCTCCTGTCATGTCAGCTGGACATTGCAGCTGAACTATGGTAAGCCGAGGGGCCTTAAAATTAAGAGAAATGAGGAATCTTTCAGAACTCAGATGTTTTCTTTTGTTTTAGTTCCAGGGCTTATTCAGGATGTGCTGTACATGACAGAAACTTATCCAAACTCCATAAGCATCCAAACTTGCAATGAGCTGGAATTAGAGTATTTACAAATTACCCATATGAGAGCTTTTGAGAAATGGCAGCAAAAACTTCCCCTCAAGTTCTCACATTCACGTTCCAGCTAGGTGCCTGAGACCTTTCTGGAAATCCTAAATCCCATTGAAAGTCACTGAGAAATGACTATGGAGTTTTCTAAAATTCCAAATAATTTAGGAATATGTGTAGTAGTCTGTCAGAATAATATGCTTTGGACAGTGCCTGCAATGTGGATTTATCACTCCAAATCAGAGATGATTGTGGAAAACTTGTGAAAATGCGTTGTCTTTTTTCTTGTCCTGGAAGACCTCAGCTAACATATTTCATCTCGTGCATTTCTGCCTCATTGTGTTCTCAAATCTTGGAATAAAAGATCTCTTTGGTATCCACTCAATTCAGGAACAGTTTTCTTACTTATGAAATTGCATACCTGAAAGCATGCACCTCTTGAATCTGTTAATATCACTGCCATGATACTGAAAATGTTCTATTTCATACATTTGATATTAGGCCTATTGCTAACAGATCTATAGCTTTGCCTAATAACAGTATTTGAAAAAGTAAGATTTCACTAAGCATTAATTTGACATGACAAAATTTTATTTTTATCATTCTGTTTGCCTAAACAAAAGCAAACTTGCCTTGCCTAATTTTTCCTTTACTGATGTTAGCTGTACAAATATTTACTGACTCATCTAAGCCAGGGTTTAAACTAAAACAGTTTTTATCCAGCTAAATAAGGCAGTTTAAATGGTCGTATACCATTAAAAAGAAGAACTTTTATGTAGTTCAAAACATAAGTTTTATTCTTGGTGAAAGGGAGTGTAATTTGCTACATTTAGTCCTGAGCTATGTTTTATTTCATAATGCAGTAAATTAATTCATTTTGATACCTATGAACTCAAACCAAATTAAAATGACATTGTTATATGATCAAGCCTGTTCAGAACCTCATACTGCTGCTTTTATTCAGAGTAAATGGATGAGTAAAATGTCTCTAAAAGGTGTTTTATCTAGGCTGACATTGCAAAATGAGCCTTGTGTTTTTTGTTTTTTGTTTTTTTTTTTTTTCCCATTTATTTGTTTGTTTTGCTGGAGGTGTGGACTTGTATCCATGTTCCCATATAATGCAAAATACAATCTCATCAGTGAAAAGATTCACAGTGGACAGCAGTCTTTGTTTTAACAACAAGCAACCAGAGAAACTGGAGGAGATCCATCCTACAGGAGAAAGGGCAAGGGAGGCACCCAGTATGCAGCCTGCCTGACAGGCCATGAGCATAATGTAAGCACTATTTGTAAGATTTTTTTTTTTATCCTGCTCCCTCACTTTAGCTTTGGTTTAAAAAATAAAATAAAAAGGTATTACGTCATTAGTCACTGCTTCGTTAGAAGGAAGCCAGCATTATATCTTCCTTCTTCCTAGAGCCTTCTTTTTGTTTTGGTGATGTGAAAAAAAGGGATCTGAATGCAAATGGGCCTGCTGTTTGTTCTGACCTTCTTTTCTATTGTTCTCTAATTTTTTAGTTTAAGCATAGCACTGATTGTCTGTTTCTAAGGCCCTGATTAATGAGACCAGCCCATATCCTTAGCAAAAGAAATGCAAGGATAAGAAATGCTAAGGAACCAGAAATGCCTCCTTGACATTTTCCAAGTCTACATGAGATGCAATATTCCCTGAACTGTGGAAGAGTCATCCAGCTGACCTCAACAATTTTGAGCTCAGACCCAAGGTGTGTGGTAGAATGTGAGGAAGAGAGGATCTGGATCAAATTCTCTTTTGTAGAATAAGGAGCTGGTTAGTAGGTCTTCCCAGTTCGGGTCTGAGTGCTCAACCATTTCATCATCCAAGAAAGGGAAGAGAGTTATGAAGAGGCTTTAACTGCTATTTTCAAAATAAATGCTTTTCTAATGCCTCTGCATTAGTACCATCTGTTCTTATTTATGAAGCTTTCCATATACAAGAGAGTATCACACATTTTCATTCTGGAGATCTTATTCTCAATTAAAGAAAATCCAAACAAACAGAAAAAAAAAATCCCAACACAGTAAAGGAAAAAAAAAAAAATCTCACACCATGGAAATGCCTCCAAAGAACATGAGACAGGGTGCCTGTCTCCTCGGTGAGGTAGCATCACCCAGGCTGGCCTCTGTTCAGCAAAGAACTCAAGTGCATCCAGAAGCACTCCAGTAGGCCATTAAGCCTGGACTGAGATTGGACTTTCTCTAACAGCTGCCGAAGAATCTGGTAGTACTGCCTCCCCTACAGTGATGCAGGGGGAAACCTGATTAAAGCTGACGTAAGAGGCTACTAGAGAAAGCCAAGTGCTCTGTATTACAAGTTTTATTGATCTCATAAAACTCAGGAAATCTTCTGTTAGCCAGCCACCTATTTTTGACTGCCATATAGAAACAACTAATCTACTATTCACATATCTAAAGGTATAGAGCACTCTTGCAGTAAGTCCCAGCATTTAAAGTGCTCCATAAAAGAAACATCATGACTCTCCCCACTTGTGCAGCTACATAAACCTTGCCCCTCATTTAGATATGTCTAAGAGTATTTAGGCTGCCAAAGGTTACTCTGGTTGCTGATTGCCTGGTGCTGTTGCACCGTGCAGCAGAGGTAACGTGGTTGGAGAGCCTCTGCAACTGGTTACAGTGCTCATTGCAACTCCGAATTGCCAGGATAAACTCTCCTCTCTCCATCACCACAGACCACTCTTTTATAGTTCCCTTATAGTTTAGCAGGGAATGAGCCACTGCAAGTTTTAAAGTTGTGCTGCTTTTGGGGGAATATCCAGGCATGTGAGATTTCCATGTTGGCAGCATGGAGAAACACAAGGCCATAGCAGAAAGTTACATGGGATGGTGGAGAGAAAAAGGAGGAAGTAGGGAAGTCGCATTCTGGTCTGCCACACATTTAATTCACTATTATTACCTGTATGGTTGTATTGATTCCCTGTTTCACTGCTCTCATCCTGGTTGTGCAGGGGGCTAGATAGTCCCTTGTACTGACAGGTTTGAGCATCAGCTGAAATCGGATACTAGAGGAAATGAATTGGATTTATGTGTGCGTAGAAGGGTTGCTCAGGCAGGATCTATGTTTAATAAAGCACTGTCTGGCAATTTTTATAGGGTGTCTTCATAACTTGTAAACCTTTAATACAAAAGGGGATTCAAAATGCAATCAAAAATACAATGGGTTTTACAGGTTCATGCAGTTATCCCTCTCCAATCCCATAATCCATCCTTATGTGGTAACTTGCATGAGTCTGGCCTGATTCTACAACCGTATTCATATGGAAATACATATGCTCACATGAATAACTGTTTAAAATCAATGTTATTTTATTACATGGTTTATACCTTCCAGAATCAGACCTTCTGAGAAAACAACGGTATTGTTTGCAGACAAAATAGTCAAGACAGCAAGGTATTATACTCAAATTACCAAACGGGAGACTACATAGGAATTTCTATCATGTGGAGAAAACAGTGCAAATACAATATTTCTAAGGTGAGAGGAGAATACTTCTAAGAAATTGTTCACTTTAATTTAGAGGCATAAAAATAAGCCTTGGAGAGATGTGAACTTGTCATCTAGTCCATGTCTGTGTTGAGGACTGGCTTGTAATGAGAAAGAATGAAAGAAAAAAAACCTTTGTCTGGTTTGAATTAAGTTCATTAACATAAAAGACACTTTTACAGTTGATGATTAGTTCTCACACTCTTAGAAAAAAAAGACAGCTCTGTTACTATATGGCTTATCAGGGATGTCATCAGCATTTGACTTCTTTGAATACTTTTTTTTTTAATGTGTACAGTGTTTTTTCCCTTTTCTGAAGCAAAGTTAATTTTTGTTTACTGAGTATCTTAGTACAGAAAACTTATAGTGGGCAGGCAATTTTATTTTCATTTACGTTTTATTGCTACTATTTATTCTATTAAAAAAGTTCAACTCCCTCACTTATCAATGTTATCAGTTATTTAGAGCAAGCATAGATTACATTTGGGATGAAGTAACTATAAATCTGTAGTATCTAATGGCATGCCTTTGCTGAAGAAAAGGTAATGTGGAATTAGTAGCCTTTAATTCAAATTTGTCATTTACACCAATAAAACCTTCTCCCTAGGAAGAGATTAGTCTATAGCAATCAGTTTCTCTTCTGAGCCTGGAAAGAAAAACAATTTCTCACTCCCACTAAACTGAATCCCAAAACACAGAATTTTCACCTCCCCACCATTGCTTATCCAGATTCTGGAATAAATTAAACTATAGAAGCTTTAACTAGGGTTTACTGTGTCTGAGCCTGCTCAGTGAATTGCTTGAAACAACAGATTCTTGGCACTAAAAATTTTTTTAGATGCTCTTTCCATTGTAAAAAGGATTAATAATAACCAAATATTGCTAGTTAATTTCTCCAGAGCCCTTAAAGTGTGGAAACAGTACGTGGATGAGGTAGAACTCTTCACTACTCTCAGTATTCAAAACCCTGCTGGGTACTCATAGTCTTTGAAATGTCTGCTTTTAATTATGCACATTGCCTTTCTGCCAGATAGCAGGTGGAATAGCTTTCAGTTCATGTGGGACCTAATATAAACTCCTCTCAGCAATGTTTCTTCAAGAGGATTCTCTTTCAAGGCTGCCTGTGTCAAGCTGAGACTATAGGTGTGCACATGAAAACGTTCTCCTTTCAGCTAATTGCACAAGAAATAAGGTCTTCTCCTGGGTACTGATAAAATTCATTAAAACTTGAACTTCCCCTGTTACCTGCCTATGTGGCTGTGCTGTATTTTGGTGAAACAACACTGTCTCTTTGTATCTAGTCTGGCATAACTAATGTAGACCTGATGTTTATTCTTATTCATTCTCACCTTAAATTGAATCTGTCAGGGAGACTTTTTCCTCTTTTATGACATTTTTTTTTTTTTCCCTGCGTTGTCTATGGACAGAATGAACACAGCTGCATATTCAGGCGTGACTGAAAGTCAGGGATTCAAACTCCTGATTTTGTTACAAGTTTGCATGTGCTAAAGGGCTTTTGTGCACAAGCTACTTGTTGACAGACATAAGAAGGAAGAGGCTTGAAAATTCCTAAAGATATTATTACACAACAGCCAAGAATATCTGTCCACAGTCAGGAGAAATTCTACAGACCCAGGGTCTGAGCCTCCAGAATGACTCATAGAACTTTGGTAAAGTTTAGTTAAAAGAGACACAGCTAACTTCAGATTAAAAGAACAATAAAATTTTAAAGTTCCGATTCAAGAAAGGGCAGGGCCTAAGTATGCATTTAATTGTTTTTCTGAATAGGTGTAAACTGAAATAAAAACCCAGCCAAACGAAAACAACCTGATAGGCCCAACCTCTCATAAGCTTCTCATCCCCTTCATCTATAACTAGTTCCTCTCATGTGGACAGGAGAGCAGAGTCTGTGAATAGACAGCATGTGCTTAGTGCAGCTACAGCTTTAAAAAGCATTTGTATTTATCTTGAAAAGGAATAATATAGGACAGTGCCACCCAGTTGCTGGATTTTACTTTGAAAACGATAGTCAACAGTCCTACTTGCATTGACTCCATTGTCAAGTACAGCACAACAGTTTTTCTAGTTCAAGGCCTTGGTTTTTCAAGCAAAATAGGAAAAACTCTCAAGGCCGGGTCTATAAAAGCAGCAGATACCCCACAACATAGACTCATTTTTTTATTCAAGAAGCATCTTTCCCCAGAAATGATGGATCTTCTGATGTTATGAGGAGGTAATTTAGAAGAATGTAGTCAGGAACCTAATATCTCTGGAAGGAGCCTGCAATATAAGCAAAAGAACAGCAAATGTAAGAGGGGAGGAGACTCTGCATTTTGTTAAACAAGGCTGCTTTGAAGAAAAAAAAAAAGTAATAACAACAGTTCTTAACCTCGGAACCCTAAAGTTTATTACATTTCTTTCCCAACTTTTAAAAAGTCAGTTTCTTGTACAAGTATTAGCAGTTCTCAGATTAAGTGACTAGCTCCTCAGATGTTGTACAGAGATGTCACTGTGAATTTTCACTAGTTGAAGATGCAGGCAGAAAAATCAAGGAGGCTTAGGTGAGGCTTAAGATGGGGTATAAGCTCTTTGTGAAGCCGAGGAACAGCTGGGGTGTAATGTAAGCATCGTTCAACCAGCCTATAACAATCCTGTCTCTGCTCCTCTTACATGAACACCCTCCTGAAGAGCCTTGTTAATCCCTACTTTGACACTGAGCATCATAAACAGCGTGAGCACCCTAAACAGGGTAACTGAAGCATGCATAGGGCTATGAAAATACTTCCATGTGATAGTGAAACGCATCTAACTATAAAAAAAACCCACCCCAAAACATGTGAAGTAGAGTAGTAGACGTGATCCCACTGCTCTTAAAGGCCCTCTCTATCTTCAGCACTGGGATGAAATTTCATGTGACTGTAAGACACCTCCAAATGCAGGCTTGACTCTTTAATGCATTTTGTGCACAAGACAGTTCATATAGAGACTGTGTTCATTTAGGTGGTTATTAAAACTGATGTGTAACTGTCAAAGAAAAAAGTTTTGGTTAAGTATATAAAAAGAAAATCAGATGAGGTGTAAGTGGCAGTTATGCTGGCATGCAGTATGACTTGAGCAAAGTGGTTTACTGCCATTTTAGGAATCATCTCTTACTACAGTACTTGAGCACTCAGTATACGATATTGATGTACACAAGAAGTAGTACTACATGCCCAGATTGGTCCAAAGCATGTTCCTTGGAAACCAGTGCAGAGTTTTTTCACACGTATCTGTCTTACACTTTCACTAAGAGGAAATAGGTTCTTTGATGTGCAAAACCCAGTTGAAAGTAACTCACAAATTTAAAGGAATTATTGACACTTGAAATTATCTTCAACTAACCCCACTAACTGCTCCTATCTCTCAACCTCTTGTTCTGAATTATGGTGTATTGAGAGTCATCCTATGGTGTAAGAAAAAATTAGGCCTCATCTGCAGGTTTTCTTAGATACTATTCTAGTCCTAGCAAAGTAAAGCAGAGATAAAGCTTTAATGTAGTAAGCTTAAAATACTTAATTTTTTTTTCCTGTCTTGCTCTAAGTCAAAACTCTAGTAGTATTTGAGCTTTTTTCAAACAGATGCAATTATCCAGATGATAAAGCTGGACACTGTGGCAAAAGGCATAATGGAAGGAATGTGCTTCACTTCTCACCTGTCTTTCCCAAAATGTGCTGGCAGCCAAGTATGATATTTGAGACAGTTTCAAAAGAATGTTTCTCTTCTCAAATAAAAGGAAGCTTTATTCAGATACTCCTTTTAATTCCAAAGTCCAAAAGAGGCCACGCTCTTAACATCCTCAGAAGTCGGGCTGGATTGAAATGGAAATGTTGAAGCCAGCACATGTGTTGCTACTTCTTTTGGCTCTATAATTTAAAAAAAAAAGAAATTAAAAAATCGTTATTAAGTCTGCCACAAGGATCAGTTTTGCATGGTCCTCTGTGACCTGAAACTCCAGGAAGGCAATAAAGTTGAGAGTGCTCAGGCTCTTTTGGCAATCTCCATATGGTACCTGACAAGCACACGGCTTCCTGACGTCTGCTGAAGCAGTGGTACCTATGAAGCTGTGAAACTGCTTGAGGTACTGGGAGAGCTCTGGAAAATGAACACCACAAATATCCTAATATATCAAGTAACTCCTGACATCTGTAGACAGGAGAACTGCTCAGCATTGCAGTACTGTGTAAGAACAAGCGTAGAAATACATCTTTAAATTGAAATAGACAAACATATATCTTGCTCTAATTTACCCTCCAAATTTCCAGCCATTGCAGTGGTTTGCAAAGAAATCTCTTGCCCTTGTAAGAGGCAAAAGAAGTTCTGATATTTATTCTGACTTGGACATGCCTGCCTTAAGCTCTTTTGGGGAAAAAAATGCAGCAAAAGCATCTAATGTAGTCATCAAAACTACATAAGAGAATATTTATATAGGTCAGTGACAAATTTCTCAAGATTTAGGAGCACATCTCTTTGGTTTTGGATTCCCACATCTCCATCTCTTCAGAAATTTGGGAGTTTTCACAGCACACACCCAGACTCTTTGAACATGTATTTTCCTTTTAAAAGCATAACAAAAATTTCTTTGAACAAAACAAAGACTTTCAGCTGAAAACTACTTTTTTTCATGGTTTCAACAGATTTAAACTGTTGATGTTTCCTTTATGACTGCCATCATCTTGTTTTTATTTCTTTTTCAAAGCTTAAATTTGAGTTTATAATGAAAAGTTAACATCTTCAATCAAAATTTTTCTCATACATCGGTAATTTTCAGCACAGAGTGAAACTTTTCTCTCCTTCCCTCATCTTATGTGTTCCTTATTTATTATTCTCTCTCTCAGTGGAAAGAGGAAGTGAGAAGTAAGGATACATACATGAGAATCAGAATCAGTCCAGCAAGCATGGCTTTGCCACATCTGAGCTTTTCACCCTGCCCCTCTAATGCAGTGTCCATTACCTCATGGCTTTCCCCTCTGTTGTTTTACCATCACACCTTTAATTCCACAACAGGCTCCATGTCTTGTTTGTACCCGTAACCGGTGGAAGACCAGAGCTCCATGTGGTCCTGCCCATCTCACAAGGCAACAAGACACAAACATCATCCTGAGCATGTTAAAATATACTAAAGTGTCATCAGTTTGCCTGGCTCTTTTGTAATCTAAACTGACCACAACCAGACGTGAAGATAGCAAAGAAAAAGAGCAAAGGATTTTCTACAGCTCTGTTTTGGTTCAGAGAAATAGTACAGCTTCGAAGCAAACTCCCCTGCTTGACCCCACTTGCTGCACGAGTTTCATCTCAGAGACACCTAACGCAGAGAGTCTGCTCCAGTTGCACACCAAACACACTCCACTTCCTAATGGAGACAACAAACCAGAACAACAATGTGTTCTTTTGTCAGATTCAGACACAATGGGGGTGGTCTGTCCAGTAACCCAGGCAAAATTCAGCCCAAGGTAAACCCACTGTGTTGCATGCAATGGACATGTAGGGGAACCGAGCCACCTTTCCTTATGGTGTCAAACTAATGTAAAGTTGCCAGAAAGTGTTAAACACGTATTTGCAGAATTGGCCAAATTATTTCTTTTGTGCTGAGGACTTTAAGACTTCAATTTAAAACATGCTGGAACCTTCAATAACTTATATGATTACTGTTATCAAAACAGCATTATTTTTATTCTATGTTTGCTGCTGAATAGTTATTACCCTGTAAGGCACTTTCACAGTTGTAACTGAAGTACTTGTCAACAGGTGCATTTTACTGCACATTGACCTTGTCTCCTTTCACTGCATTCAATTCATTAGCACATTTTCTTAACATAGCTGTGTGGCACCAGGCACGTAATGACTGAGTGGGAGGCTTGGCTTTGCTTTTTGCTGTCCAGAGCAGCCTGAGGATGGGGCAATTTCTCTCACTTTACCTCTCTATCTATTGGAAGTCCTTCCTCTCACCACCCCTTCCAGCTCCAAATGTTCTTGCCTTGTTATTCCTTGTCTTTTCCTTCTTTTCCCCTGTGGATTTCTATGCAGTTATTCCTCCTTCCATACTTTATATCCCACAGAAGTAGCTGGTCCCCAGAAAACCATTTAAGCCTGGAGAATAAAACACCTGGAAGCTATATACACACTGCTGTGTTAATTCACACTAGTTAATGACACTCAAAATGAAAACGCTTCAGGAGTACCTGCCTCAATTCCTGAGTATGTGAAGTCACTGTGCAAGGCTTGGGTTTCTGTGCTTCTAGAGAAACTCAAGAAATGCTTTCAGAAATGTCAAAAAAATAGAGCTGTTTTTCTCTTTTAAGACAGATCAGCTGTGTTTTTCTGACTTTTATTTAAGGGTGGGGAGTCAAGCCTCTTTACCAGCTTCCTTCCACACCAATAAATATTTGCAGGTTTTTTCCTCTTGCAAAGCTTTGTACATAAGGATCTATGCAGCATATTTCACACTGAAAATCTTTTGTTAGCTCACACATTTCTTAATTTTACAGATCTTCTGTTAATTATTTTCACCATTCAATGTCATTGAGACCTTTTGCCTTGTAGCTGAACAGGCAGGCAATCTGCATAAAGAAAACCTCAAGGCTCAAAATCAGAAAAGCTAAAAGCTACCCCACTCTTCCTTGGTGATTCCACCAGCAACCCAGAAGGCTTGGTGCTGTGCAGAGGCAGTCAAAAGCAGCAGGATTCAGTTGCCTAAACACAAGCATGCTGTGTCACTGGAAATACCTTAGAGTAGCTGTGACATTCGTGCAGAGTTGGCAGCACTGGCAAAGGTCCTATGGGAAACTTCTGTCCTTCTGGGTAAGCAGTTATAGGCCAGGTGGGATCCCCAGGGCCTCTCAGATATCCCTATACACCCGTGTTTTGGCAACTGAAGCAGTACTGAAATGCAGTACTCTCATTCCAAAAGGCACGATTCTGATTAGACTTACATTGATGCCACTCCTGATACAGTTAATGAGATAAGGACCATTTTTTCAACTCCACAAGCTGTAAAGAATTACGCTGAAAAGTGAATAGGTAAGTCATATAAATGTCTCACTAGATTTTTGAACATATAAATCAACTCCCTTTCTTCTTTGAAATCATTATACTTTATAAAAAACAATTCACAATCTTGTTCTAATTTCTCAATTATTTTTTTTTTTCTAATGTATTGTGAGATTCTCACTACGTTTTTCAGCTCCACTCCATAATTATAAGAGTTTTGAAATTTTTCTCTCTTCATTGTTGGTGTTCCAGGACATACACGGTTTTTGGAGATGCAAGTTTAAGAAGAAAAATTTAAAAACTTACAGTATGAAACATTAAAAAAAGATAAAACTTTTAAACACTGGAGCTACTACCGCTATGCTGATTAAACATGAATTTGCATAGCTCAAGACTTAGAGGAATTGGATGCATTATGTGGTTTTCTGGAAAGCTTGTGTGTTTCATGGAAGTTTTAGCAAAAACTTTATGCTCTGTATACATTCTGGGTTTTACTGCCTGCTAATTAAATGTAAATAAATTACTCTAGTGGAGTGAAAGTAGATCTGATTAAGAATAACTTCTGATTTTGATTTGGTTATTTCAAGAATGTGCAGAATAATTTGCAGAACTCTTGGGTTGATATCATCCACTTTTGGCTTTAAATTTACTACCTCTGTGACAGAAGTGAAAAGGATATTTATGAAACTGGTAAGGCAGAAAAACTCTCATTCTAAAAAGCTGAAAGAGTATTTTATTTTCAATGAGGAAAAATTTAAGAAGTTAATAATGTTTGTTGGTTACTAAAACCTTCATTGTTCACTTTCCTTTCTTGTCTGACTTGAATTCATTGAAAGAAGGGGAGTAAATGAACAAGTGTTAACTTGTGTACCTTTGTGATAATAAAGAGTATTTTCTAGATGCAGCTAATGTAGCTCTCAAAAGAACTCACTTTGTGTATTAAACTTGAGAACCCCTGCTGTTTGGTTAAATCTGGCATTAGTGCCTTCTGGAGGGCAGTGAGAGCAATCGGAATCAGTAACACTGAAAACCTGGATGATTTACAGCTCTTATGGAAAATTCAGAGGGCTAAGCATTGAGGCCTCACTTTGTAACTTCTGCCTTGCTACCAGTGCTTGTAGCAAGAAACCATTCTACCAGGCAGGTGGCCCTGACAAAGAAGGGTCACTTGATGGTAATATAATCTCTGAAAGAGAGAGTGTTTTCAGTTGCAGGGAAGACGAGTATTATTCAAAAAACCTCTCAGTGAGAAAATTAAATAGGGACCAACAAAATGTCTTTGAAACTAATTGTAAACCAACATAAATAATGAGCAGCATCTCTGTTCTGTTAAAATGTTATGTGGAACTGCATTGGAAACAGTGATAACTGTTTAAAAAACAACTTTCATTAATATTAATTTCTCAAGTTGCCAACCTACGTTATTAGATATTTCCTAACCAAGATGAGAGAGTTATCGGAGTTGTTTTAAAACCATTGTCAGCTTTGCTACTGCAGAAAATATATTTCCTTTTGATTTTGTTGCTCTCCGTGGATGGCTTAGGAACACTGGGAAACAGAATTCTTGCTTGGTGGAGGGCGTGGGATTTCGCAAACACAGTGGATTGGGAAAGCTAGGAGCATTACTGTCTTTTTGCTTTTGCCACCACTGAATCACATTTCTGACCACAATAAAAATGTTAAATCATCGTATCTGTGTAGCATCACTCCTCACACGTGGTTCACTGCCTTCAGCATGGACAGAGGCTCAGGAGTATGGCTCTAAAGATAATATCCAATAAATTTTTAAAAGGTAAGGAAGACTCTATGTAACATGCTATTTTAAAGCTCAATTAGTCACATTTTTGCAGGGTATTTTGTCACCTTGCTATTGCATCTCTGAGTTATTTTGCACACCCTTCACGTAACACGGTGCAGCAGTTATAACAGGAGAAAAATACTACTGTGTACAAATTGGCTACAGCAGGCAAGCCTAACTCTGATGCCATATAATTGTGAAAACAGTGCTAGTCTGTTGGCTAGGAGTAGCTCTGGCATTAGCGTACGCTTTTTCCCTGATCTTCATTTAGCTCTGCTTAGAATATTTTGTTTCAGTCAGGAACAAACTTCCTCTCTTTCTCAAAGGTAAAGCTTTGGGCTTTCCACAAGTAATTAAGAATAGCAGACTTTAACACTGACTAAGGCATACATTCAAAGCAGAAATCTGGGAGAATGATAGTTGGTAAGGCAGTCAGCTTGGTTAAAGTGGAAAGCCTGGAAATGTCTGGAAGTGTGCTTTGGTTGTCTTGATTCTCTACCTTTCCCTGGAAATATAGTTTTTTTTCAGCTGCTTTCATTCGAAATTCAGGTTAAGGTGTCCAACAGGCCCCATGGTGCAAAGGTAGCTAGTCTAGCAGTTATAGACTGCATCAGAGTTTTCTGAGGAGTGTTCTATTTCCTTCCTAGCTTTTATTGAGACAGTACTTAACTTCTTGGTCAGGAACAGCACTGTCATCTTCTGTGGAAAAAAAATCCTGTGGGACAGTGTCATTCATTCTGTGGAAACTGCAAATGACTACTGTTCTTTATGAGAATATGCATATTTTTTATATTTGGTGGTCTTCTGGCAGTTTGCAGGTACATTTGAAGAAAATATGGGTTATTAGGCATTAAAGCACATAACTCCCTCTCACAGTGACTCCCTGGACCTTTTGTGAATCTTATGTAACATCATTAAACATTCCAGTAGCATGTCCTTAAAGGATTGCCTGGACTCTTTATTCTCCTGCCTCTTGAGATCTAGGTAACTTAATTTGGATGGGTTTCTTAACCTGCCCTGCCCTGCTGTGTGCGGGCATTGAAGGTGGAAAATCTACATGCTGCAAGAGGATATTTAAATTCTTTATGAAAGGAAAATTACTTCAAGAATCAGTAAGAAAGAGCTACTTCCTGTGGGAGGGCAGCCAGGATTGACCCTGGAGGCAGGCAGGTCTTGTCCCTCTTCAGCAAGGGAGCAGGACAGACATGGAGGTGGTGGCCTGATCTGACTAGGAGTCCAGACCATAAGGCAATATCATGGTGATGAGGCAGGTCTCAGGTCAAGCTAGGAAGTCAATGCAGAGGTCAGGGCCAGGATCAGGTCCAGAGTCTGATGGGTGGGGCCTTGGGGACAGGGATGAGCTGGGACATGGGGCCATGTGTGGCACAAGGTTGGGCAGGGCAGGGCTGTGGAGAGCTGGAGACTGCTCCATCTGTGGTACTGCTGGTAGGGGCTAATGGCCCCGATGGGCTGAGGTGGGGTCCTGGACCATGCACAGGGTGGGGGCAGCCCCAGGGGACTGGACAGGGACAGTCAGGGCTAACAGTGTCCCCAGAGGTCAGACAGTTACGTGTACATGGTTAGAATATTCCTATGAAACTGATCAAAAAGTTGGACATATGGTAGCTGGAATGCATGTGCTGGAGAAACCTGGGACAGAAGGAGAGGGTATCTCAGGACTCCTTGTTGTCTCATTTATTCCTATAATTCTTCTGCTGGGAAGTCTGAGTTTGAGGGTCTTTCATTATCATATGTTCCTCCTTCTGTGTATTGATACCTCTTTCTCAATAATTGGAAGGTAAGAAAGTGTTCTCTTTGGAAGATCATTTGGATTATAAAGCATTTGTGCCACAGAGAATGGAAAATAATGCAGAGGGAAACATTAACGAAAGGATCTAGTACAACAAAACTCATCAGCATGGAAGCTGGAGATCAGTACATTCATTTTATCCCTATTTCAGAAGATTCAAAATAAACAATGATAACCTCTTTCAACACTGAGATATACTCAAGGCCTATAGTGGCAACAAAAAACTAAGATTAAAAAAAATAATTATGGGATTTAGTGTGTTTCGATTTAATATATCTACTATAGTTAAAAAAATTAAAATAATTTTAAAAATAAATGTGAAATTAATCTAAAACAAATGATAGCAATAATAATTCTGCCTGAGCAGAATTGTCTCAGTTGTGGCCACTGGACTTTGGATCGCTGAAATCCATCTGCCCCAAACCCATTTTGCTATTTTTTCAGAGTATGGAATGCATTTTTAAAGTAATTTCCTTTTTTTGTGACTGTCACACAGAAATGAAAATGGGAAAACTTTCTCATTGTACACCTGTCCTACAGACTCTCTCCTTTATAATTTTACTTGTACTCCAGACCCTACAAACTCTTTTCTATGCAGTTTTACTCTTAGAGTAAATGGTTGGAGACCATTCTCCAGATGTTAAAGAAGCAGCAGAAGAAACTGATGTTTTATTAAAAACGAGTCAAAGAATCAAACTAAAGATAACCAAAAAATATTTTTCCTATCTATCAGTGAGGCAAATCTTGTGTGTAACTCTTAAGCATCTATCCTTTGTTTTTAAAATAATGCTTTCACTTTAAATAAAATTACCTTCTAATATGTTCAGAAAATTCAGAACCATTTACATCCTGCTTTACATCATCTTTTGATGCTGTAAGATGAGAAGAAAATGGTGTCTGGCATCTTGATCACACAGAGGTCTATCTAAAAGCCTTTGCATTTGTTCTTTTACAATAGTCATTGTAAAATAATATCGCTGCCTATGTCTGGGAAGTTCTGGAAGATTAAGCTGTCTTCATCTAGTAGAATGCAAAGCTCAATTTTCCTCCTTCTCAAGGCTTCCTGCACTGTACACTTACTACAAAATCCAACTTGCAATGATGTTGCTTTGTAAAAATATAATGAAAGGATTTGGAATAGCCCTTTTAAGTCAATTACTTTCTGTGATTTACTGTGGTTTGTTGGAAGGCACTTCTAATTATACTGTGTTTTATCATAGCTATTAACGTTATCAGTTGGTACTTGATATAAAGATTACTCTTGTATAACAAGCATGATGAAAGACCTGTTTGTGTCTCTCATATCAAGCTCACTGGACATCTCTTGCCAACTAATTACCTTTATGAGAGCAGCCTGCAAATACAAAGCGCTTTAAAATACTAAGCTCGTATTTCTTGCTTCATATGGAAATACACTCAGACCTTTGCCTTAAATGAACTACGCTTCAATTTACACCTAAATATATACCAAGGATAACTTCTCCAGCTTCAGTGCAACTTTGTACAATCCTAAGGATCTTCCCAAACAGATGTAATTGGAAGGTTGAGGGCTTTATTTGTTAACTCAGCAACATCAACATGCAAGTGAGTCATCTGGTGACTGTTAGACATCTAAAATTACACATAACTAGGGCCACTTTTGTTCCTTGTCCTGATCCCATATGACTATGATCTGATGGATTCTGATTTAAAGGAAGAGCAGTTTTAGGCCAGAAATGTCAAGGCACCCTTTAGCAAAGACCCTTCTTATGAAAGACAAAATGTACAATGAATAGCTGACATTATTTGTTCTCTGAAGTAAGTCCAAAGCAATTTGACACACAGCTGTAAGCATAAATTATGATAGAGTAATGTCATTGTCCAGGTTTTATAATCCTTGTATAAAATCAAAGCTTGTAGTCTTTCAGGGATTTTGGATTTACAAAATAAACTGCAAAGGAAATAAATCCATTGCTGGCCTAAAGTAAATTAACTGGTGGTAAGTCTCTTCTATATCTCAAGCTACCTTTAGCGGATACTGCATAATAATAACTACAACATCAAACTAAAAGGAAGAAATTTTCAAGATCGGGATGCCAGATGTATAGCAAGAGCAGAAAGGAGGACTAGAAAAGGCTTACAAGTGAAGTAATGGTATTAACATGAAGTAGTAGATTTACTGTCTAAATTATGTGGTGGCGTGGGCTTAAAAAATAGTGTACTCTTCAAACCATAGCAAATTATTTAATTAATAGACCAGCTACTGGCAGTATTTATCAAGCTATTATTCAGTCCCTTTAGAATATGATTTTTGTACAGCAGTATAAAAATATTATTCCTTGTGTGGGAGCACAGTATTAATGGCAATAAGTGAGTTAGTGTGAGAGGTAACTAGAAGAGCAGTTTGCATGGCTGGCAAGGAGAGAATCTGTGGGAGCAAGGCAGGAAAGAAGAGCTGAGAGGACTTCCTGGCTTTCAGTAAGAGCTTGAGCAGATTAGGTAGTGAAGGGGAAGGCAACAAAGGTCTGAGCAGGCAGGTTTGACAGGCAGAATGAGCATCTATGAAGATGATTTTAGCAGAATCCGAATGTGCACTCGTGCATTCAAGATGAAAAGAGAAGGCTGTAGTGGGGAGAGAGAAGGCAAGAGAGAGAAGCTGTCTGGGAAGTGGAACAAGGTCTTGGAAAAAACTTGAGAGGAGAGCAGAGACAAGCTGGATGTGTGGGGTGATGGAGAAAGCAGTCACAGACTATAGCTTTTTTCTAATTCAGTAGGATAGAAGGGTAGTAATATTTCTATAAATGGTAGAAATGTATCTTGGCCATTATATATTTGGAATAAGCGCTCAGGAGAAAGTGTCAGAAATACAATGATTTTGTAAATGATGAACAGAGGTAGCCTGAATTAAAAAAAATAATCAGGACTTAAGGCTGACCTTGTCTATTCTTGCATCTGTGCTCGCTTCAATTTCAAGCAGCTAAGCAAGTACTGTATTTTTCCATATAAGATCATAAAATCACTATCTTCTCCCTCATTAGCTTCAGGAAAGCGGAGAAAGACAGAATAAGCAGTTTTGTGCCAGAGGCACTTATGCTGTTACCCATCAGTCAATAGGAATAGTATACCTGTCCAGTGTATCCTGTGCTGCACGTTTTCACATTTTGTGTTCATCCAGGAAGAATTTTATTCTCATTTTCATGTTTTGGACCATGCTTCAGGTCTGCACAGATGCACAACATGCTCCATCACAGGAGTTTCTTTCTTACCGTCAACTAACAGCCTGCATGGCAGTTCACATACCTTGTGTCAAAACAAGTCAGAACTCATTACAAATTAAAGGGTGGCCATATACTGTTTTCTTTAGGCACTCAATTAAAGGCAGGTGTCTGGCCCCTCATCAGTTGTAGGTGGTCTTTTCCTCTTGGGTTGTTTTTCTTTTCTTGGTGGTGACTCAAGTGCTTTCTTCACTTTTGAAATCTGTAAAACAACCCATGATCGTTTTGTAATATTCTCTCTAGTTACATGTGCAAAAGTTTCCAAGTAACAGTCAGGACTCAGTAAGTCATTTTTCTTACTTGTTCTCCTAGGTACACATTTATTCCAAATTCCTAACAGTTGTTAGTGATCTCAAAAGAAATGGTATAACAGATGCACAAGTGTAGATGGCAGACATGCCAATTTTCCATTGATGAGTTCAGAGGACACTATAAATTATGCCTGCTGCCAGAAGACCCCAGAAATGGAACAGTCAATCAGAAGATTTCTGCTTTGTTTATCCTGCAGTTTTGGGGCTTGAAACGTAACCCCTCTCTCTGCCTCTTCCTCTCAACAGAAAAGCTGAGAAGGCAGCACATGTTTGGATTTAGCCACTTTTGGATGTAATTGCACGAAATTCATATTGACTCTGGGATCTTTGCCAGGGTACATGCTGACAGAAGACAGTGTAGACCTTGGTTTGATAATGAACCTTTCTTCAGTCATCAATATTTTACATTTAGTGTAATCATAGAGTAACACTCTTAGCCTGAGGGTCAAGAACTGCAGAGATCCAGGCTTGGTCTTTGCTTAGTGTAAAAGGATCAGACAGTGCTCATGAGACAATGTGACTAGGATCATTTGCTGGAAGGAAAAATTAATTTAAAATGCACTGTTTACCTATACCAGTTTACTGGGGATAAGCTCCCTCCTTTGGAAAAACAGCACTTTTCAAGAAACAGCCATGTGCTTACAGTCAAGCCACATCACACCTCAAATAAAAAACACAAACAGCTGTTCCAGCAACCTACTGCTTATTTTAAGCAGTGGGGCAGAAGTGAGTTTTGACCAGTCTTTACACAGCTGTACCTTGCAGGAAATGGTGCATGGAGGTGTTTCCCTAACCTTGCTTGGCTTCCGTGTGCCAAGATCACGGGCGCTTCACGCTCTGGAATTGAAGAGCTTACCCCTCTAAAGCCTCCTCGGTGTACAGCTCACCAGAAGAGAGTAGGGAGGGAAGGAGTAGGAGGGTAGGAAAACGAGAGAAAAGAGTCTAGCTCTGTGTCAGGGGGTTTCCAGATGGCAGACAGGCCAGCTGGGGCAATAGCTGAACCCGGCTGCCTGACACCCAGAAGTCCAGGACAAATGGCTGCTTCATGTGCACAGTATGCCCAGAATACATTAGATTTGTCATGCATGTGCAGGCCATCTGTGAAGCAAATGCTCAGTAGTCTCAGTGAGCTGAAATGGAAATATGAGGGCCCCTGCAGAGCACAACTGTCACTGGAAAGCGGCTCCCTCCTGGACTGGGTGAGGAAGGACTCTGTCCCTCTGTGGTAGCCATACTGTATTTCAGCACCAGACTGACAGCATTAAAGGTTTTTTTCAATGACAGCATGACCATGAGGATATTACATGCAGCCATGGAATAAAATGGATGTTAAATTGTGCCCACAAAATACATCTGTTTTAAAAAGTGGGCCATTGCGTATGCCAACAGCTCATTTAGGGAAACTAAAGTAACGATTCACTTTCACCATTCCTTATACAAGGCCAGCTGCTGGCAGTGAAATATTAACCTTTCTTGCCCTCCCCCAATTACGTGGCACTGTTGGAGTGTAAGGGAAGTGCACCCAGTGGTCTGTTTGGCATTTAACCCATATATTTGTATCTACTGCTACTCTGAATTTTTCAGGAACTGATTTTAGTGAGATATTCCAGAATCATAAAAACATAGGAAAAAATAGGTTGGAAGACCACTGGAGTCTCTCTAGTCCAAACTCCAGCTCAAGTAAGACTAATTGCAGACTTATGAAGGGTTTTGTCCAACTGAATTTTGCAAATCTCTGAGGATGGAGACTCCACAGCCTCCCTGGGCAGCTGTGCTGGTGCTTGGCCACTCTCATGGTGAAGCAGTCTTTTCTCACAGTCAGCTAGGACTTCCTGCATTTGCAAGTTATGACTGTTACCTCTTACCTTTTCAATGTGCACCCTAAGAAGAATTTGGTTGACTTCTCCATAACTCCCCTTTACATAGAAAGGGAAGACAATGACATTCCTATCCTGTTAGTTTTTCTCCACTTAAAATATTGTACTCTATTTGTTGATTCTTTCATAATCAGTGATAAATTAGTGTATGGTTGTGTTTAGGATTTCATACATAAGCCCATTTCTTCATTGCACTAGAGTAAGCTTATTATCAAGAAACAAGAATACAGAACTAAGTATTAGAATAAAGGACAGGTTTGAAACTTTTAAGCAATGACTCTTTTTTTTTTTATAACATCTGTACAGTCTGAGCAAAACACTGCACTACCATGTCCTTTTTTCTCTCTTTGCATGACATTGCACAGATGTATTATCATTCCCACTTTTTTTTACCTTGGATTTTTAGACAGGGAAATGGGACTCTTCACATAAATTTTTTTCCTACCTCACAAGGCAGACAGCACCATTAGGTGGGTGTGTCAATCTGCCTGAAGGTGAGGAGGCTCTGCAGAGGGATCTGGACAGGCTGGATCAATCGGCAAAGGCAAATGGTATGGGGTTCAACAAGGCTAAATTTCAGGTTCTACACTTGGGTCACAACAACACCAAGTAATGCTATAGACTTGGGGAAGAGTGGCTGGAAACATGCTGAGATGAAAAGGACCTTGGGGGTTTGGTCAGCAGCCACCTGAAGCCAGCAGTGTGCCCAGGTGGCCAAGAAGGCCACTGGCATCCTGGCTTTTATCACAAAAAATGTGGCCAAGAGGACTAGGGAAGTGATTGTCCCCCTGTACTTGGCACTTGTGTGGCCACACCTTGAGTACTGTGTTCAGTTTTGGCCCCCTCACTCCAAGAAGGACATTGAGGTGCTGGAGTGTGTCCAAAGATAGGCAAGCGAAGCTGGTGAGGGGTCTAGAGCACAAGACTTATGAGGAGCAGCTGGGGGAACTGGGGTTGTTTAGCCTGGAGAAAAGGAGGCTCAGGGGAGACATTATTGCTCTCTACAACTACCTGAAAGAAGAGGCTGTAGTGAGGTGGGGGTTGGTCTTTTCTCCCAAGCAACAATTGATAGGACAAGAGGAAATGAACTCAAGTAGGTCCAAGTAGGGAGGCTTAGACTGGATATTAGGAAAAATTTCTTCACCAAAGGTGTTGTCAAGCACAAGAACAGGCTGCCCAGGGAAGAGGTGAAGTCCCCATTCCTGGAGGTGTTTAAAAGATGTGCAGCTGTGGGGCTTAGGGAGAAGGTTTAGTGGTGGACTTGGCAGTGCTAGGTTACCGATTTGACTTGATGATCTTAAATGCCTCTTCCAACCAAAATGATTCTATGACTTTGTGAGTATAAATGCAAAAAATTGTTCCATGCATACCACAGAGAAAAACATACCTTAGCATAAGAACTTATGCATTCTTTTAGAAGTAGAGCACCTTTACAGAATCCAGTCAGGAAAAATTCTGAAGGGACAAAACAGTTACTGAAACACACTGTGAATTATACAACTATTAGCCATTTGTCTCTCTGAAAATCTTATTTCCCTAGTTGATGTCTAGATCTTTCTATAATTCTTATGAAAAATTGTTACCTCTTTAATTCAAATTAGCCTCAGTTGTGGTTTAGGTTTCATGACATGGCAGTGATGCATCATGAGGCAAAGATGCATGACAAAATGTCTTGTCCTCTCTAGTCAACTTGTTACATCAGTACAACATGATCTTAACTTGACCAGAAATGTCAGGATGGAAACGATACCACATTAAAGAGTTTTATTCTATTAAACATAAATTGAAAAGAAATGCCTTGCATCTTGCCTTAAACACTTGTTTTTCTCCCTGTGTATAGAATCTACATACATATACCATGTATATGGAAAATGTCCTCTGGTACTATATTGCAGTGGTTTCTCTCTGCTTGAAATACCCCACTACCACTTTGTCTTTTTTTTTTTTTTTTCAATTTTAGTTATTTTCTAATGTAGTACTTTTTTCTCAAAGAATCTTCAAGCATATGTCTGACTTGCTACTTGTAAAGAGATGTGCTATAGGCAATCTTTAACAACATTCTTTCAAGAAAAAGGCAACAGAGTTCTTTCTATCTCTGTCATGTATTCATGACAAATAGTCTGTCTCATCTTAGAAAGGTAGCAATGAGGGAATTGCTCACAGTACAGAACCACAAGATGAGACAAAAGTGACTCTTTTTATATGGTCACTCATTAGCAATCTTTGTAACACAGCTATGATACCCACAATTAAATGCAGACATCCCTCAGGTTACTGGAAATGTTTTAAGAAGGAACAAAAGTAGGAACTGGTTAACCAGAGACTAGTTATACTGTGCTGGAGACAAGTAATAAAACTGTAATGGACAGCTATAGATAGGCAATGACATAGTGACTAATGAAAAGAAAAAGGAAAAGGCAATTGGAAAATTTTCTTCCTTATTCCTTCTATGAAAAATAAGTAGGAAAAACACCATGTTAACTGGAAAAAATGTAAATCTTGAAGGTGTCTAGTATCCTTCCTGTTATGTTGAAAGAAATGAGAATCTGGAAGCAAGAGAAAGGGAAAAAAAAGTCCCCAAACAAATAATCAACTTGTTTATGAGGAA
>NW_008602597.1:25285-25920 GCF_000691845.1 Merops nubicus | reverse complement strand
GCAGCAGGAATGGAATGGGACAGGATGGTCTGGTCCAAGCCCACACTCCCCACATGCACAGCCTCCTTGCAGGAGTGACAGTAACCTCTTAGACAAAAATATAGCTTCAGCACTCCTCCCACCGACTGGTGTGTAACGCTAAGCACAGGGCTATACAGCTTCTGAGATTGAATTAAGTGTTTTGTGGGTTTCCTTTTCTGCTTTGACTTTTATTTTCAGTTTTCCTGCTTCTGATTTTCTAGTTAGATCCTGCCCATGTAATCATGCACTTGCCAGTGCCTAAATCAGCTGCTGTGGAGCCAGATGCCCCAGCAAAAGGACACACTGAACCTGTGATCATGGCTGGGACTGCACCTCCTGGAGGAGTAT
Source organism: Merops nubicus (assembly GCF_000691845.1). Taxonomy (NCBI): domain Eukaryota; kingdom Metazoa; phylum Chordata; class Aves; order Coraciiformes; family Meropidae; genus Merops; species Merops nubicus. Next base: position 25,551 of record NW_008602597.1, on the reverse strand, counting down.
CCAAGTCTGCAAGGGTGCTGCTAGCAGTGTTGGAACAGACCTGTGAGCAGCCTGAAAAACATTTCAGGCATTTAGTCTACTCCAAAGAAAAGATGCAGAGTGATTTTTTTTCTCTCACTTTGTATCCGTTTTTCCTTGGTTTTTCATCTATTGGGTTCCTCCATTGTATCTTTTTTCCTTTTTTTTCCCCTTTATTTTCCTAGACAAACTGTTCTGTGCTCACTGTAGTGTAGTGCTGCTATCCCTTTGTATTTTCCTCTTTTCCC
>NW_008602597.1:18766-25254 GCF_000691845.1 Merops nubicus | reverse complement strand
TCTTTCCCACTTTCTCTTTTTACATCCCCTTTCCTTTATTATTCACCTCTGCTGCAATTCCTCCTAATTCCCCTTTTCAGTTATCTTCACCTCATTTCTATCAGGTGGTACTTATTTTATTTTGTTTTTGAAAGTTACCCGTAATAGCTCCATTTGATTTAAAATTTACTTTTCATAGCTGCACACAGCAAAATACTAGCAAAATGACTTGCATGTTACATACAGTCAGAGAACTTCAAAGAGCTGAATCTCTGTTCTTCTTGAGAAGGCCCTGGCTCTCCGCTGCCCTGTGATAGCTACTGATGAGGTGAAAATGATGAGCAATTGGACATAGTGGCCTGCAATCCCATTCCACCCCCTCACACCCCCTCCCTCGGCAATGTACATTGTCCTTCCCTCCTGCTGGCTGCAGTGAGGGTGCTGAGGTGCTCAAACCCTAAACGAGGTGAATTTGGCTCACAGAGAGTGTGTGACAAAGTCACTGATGGCATCAGGGTAGTTCAGTGCTCAGATAATCAGCAGCTGAGTCAGGGAGGCAAAAGTTCAAAGAAGGGCAGCATCTGCAATCAGAAACATGTTTTGGGCCGGAGGACTAGAGTTAAAAATAGGAACATGTGGGCATAATTACAGAACAAAGGAAAAATGGGCTAGAAAAAGGAACAATTTGGGGAAATTAGGAACAGTTGATCAACCAGAGTATTGCAGACAACATTGGATAGTGCTCCTGCTTTGCTTACAGAAGAGGTCTGAATCATGTAACAGATGACCCACATTCTGCGTGGGAATAAAATGCATGGGGGACTAAAACCATGAGATGGGCACTTGACAGATGATCCTTGCATGGAAGAAACAGGAGTTAACTTTGACCTTGCAGAAAGTGCACAGGACAGAGGCTGTAAATGCGTTCAAAGCCCATGAAATACACAACCTGTGGTGAAGATCTGCCTGATCTGTGTTTTTGAGCAGGCTGGTTCCTGTCCACTTTCTCAGGCCCTCACAACCTTGGCTTCCTGTAAACTGTAGATTATAGAATTATATGGATTCTCCTTAGCTTACTTCAACTTTCTCTGCTTTAATGAAATATATATGTTTGAGCAGTGCTAAGATTTTGAAGATTAAGTTCAACTGTATTGGGCCTTTTGGAATTGGATGCTTTAACTGGTATATATGTATGCATGCAACTGTTTCTAGACTTTAAAACTAATCAATATGAAAATTGGTGGCAGTTGTACTACAATTTGAAAGCGAAGTATAAGCACTAAAAATTTGGATGATCAGTTTGGATGGCAGTGGTGATTACACAGGAAAATGTAATTCTTTTTTTCCTCTATGAGCCTGTTTTATTAATATAAGTACTTTCCTCTCAGAACAAGAGAAATTTCAGCCAACCTTGAGAACTTGTACTTCTAAGAAAACTCTGTCCCATACAGAAGTAGTACAGAAATTAATGCAGCACTACACCTACTACCTAACCATGCAACATCTTGTCATTTTTAATTCATAATTGTTCTTGCACACAGAAAAAATCTAACTCAATGCTGATCATTTAATAGCCATTTTATCACTGAAACCTACTGTGCTTTTCTATGGCCCTAGAGCTGCTCAGTATAGTAGAAATCAGTACTTTGAAGTAATCTGAAGATATTTATTTTGGATCACTTTTTCTTGGAAGACAGTAAAGAAAAAAACTGTTAATTTTTGGAAAGCAGTGTCACTTAAATAACAGAAGTTGTAAGAGCCACTGCAACCTATTGCAGAAACTTGCAATGGTGATTTTTTGACTAACAAAAAAAGAGGCCAGTTTGGCTTGGACAGGGCAATCTCACATCTGACTGTATATGTTTACAAGTCTGTGAGTTACTAATGGACAGGAGTGCCCTTGACTCCACTCAGTTGCCTACAGATGAATACCCTAGTACCAGAGGGTATGCTTCATGGTGTCCTGTTGTGGTTGAGGGTGGAGGTCTCCTGCAAACCCTGTATGTCATCTGCCTATGCAGTGATGATGGATGCTGTACAGCATGTCAAATGGCACTGCATGGCTGAATCAAACCCCTGAAGTAAATATTATAGATAGCTAAAAATAAAATTTTGAGCAAATAACTTCCAGTTTGGGATGGTTCAGGTACTGGATATATGCTTGTATCTGTTCTCCAAATATCAGTGCACTTACAGTCTGAGTTTCAGATGTCCGTTATTATGTGGAATTATAAAATGTACATCTGAAAGCTTTTTTTTTTTTTAAATATTACAGTTTCTGTATTTTTACTTTCTATTTTACTCCTGTTTCCAGCAGAGTAACAGTATTTCATGATAAATACCAGGATAATGATAAAATATACAGTGTCTAAGGCCATACAGCATGTTTCTGAGAGTTTACACCTAAGATGAATTATTATACAATCACTATGTCATCTGTATATTATTTTTGACATCTAGAAAGGATGGAAGATAAAGAAAAAATATATATTTGAACTAAATGACTTACGATCATCTTTCCTCTAAACACAAATGTTCGTTATTTGCTCCAAATAATAAACATGGATATGAAAAAACAGTCTTTTGGATCCAAAGTATCTCCATGGCCAATCTGATTTCCTTTTACAACCATCTGTATTTCATATGGACCATGCCACCCACGCTTATAAGAAAATGGCCATCTCCACCAAGATGTATCCATGGAGAACTCTAGTATTTTTACACTACAGTAACTATTTCTTGTCATAAAAAAAAAAAAAAAAAAAAAAGGAAAACAGTTTTAAATCATAGCATATACATTGTCTCCTATGGACATTAAAGAATGGTAAGGAACAGCAGAAATAACATTTTCTAATTTCCAAAGGATTATTTGAAAGAAACTCTTTCGTCTTTCCTCCCTGAGGTATTACTGAAATGACAATTTCTTTCCGTTTCCAAGCAAAGAATGTTTCCAAAAATATTTTCTTGCTTAACCTCAATATGCTGCTAAAATGTAAAGTTTAAACACTTCTTTTCTACAACTCCCAGAGTTTTATTTCTCCTTCTTTTATGTAGAGTTGTTTTGCAAAGCTTGATCTCCAGTGCCCAAATGTGGAAAGGCTGATAATTTACACTGGAACTAGCATTTTGGGAACTTGTATATCTGGAGAGCTGATTTGAAAAGAAATCGTAAAAAATCCAGTAAAGAGGAAAATCAACTGCCAAAATTAGACTGGCATTCCTAAGGATTTTAAACGCCAAGCTTACTGCATAATGGACTGATTAGCTACGTCTAAATTAATTACTGAAATACAGTTAATGCTGCTGTTTTTCAAAACTAAGCAAAGATTAAAAGTGCAGAGAACATTTGAACACTATATTTTAGCACATATAGTATGTTCAGTATAATAAAGCACTGGACATGTTCAGACAACACTCTACTAGGATTGTGGCTGAATATTCTCTTCAGTTTGACCTCAGGGCTTTGTCCTTAGTTTAAGCTTTCGTCTTTCTTCAGTGGCTGTGGAGGTCAACTTTGCTTCAGTGAGAACACATTTACCAGCAAGCTGGGAGTTTTCTTTCCTTGTTCCTCTATCAGATTTTTGAATTTCAGTTCTGTCCTTGATAAGGTTTCCAAGTACCACAAGGAAGCTTGTTCTAACATTTCAACAAAAATGCTGGTCCAGTTACTGTTTTGGTAGGCTGGATGGGGACTTACAGTGAAGGAACAAAATGCTCAAGCCCCCAGCCTGAATCTAGCAATTGAAAGAGATGTAGGAGATGAAGGCCTTCTGCTTCCCAGATATCTTCCCATCATCTCTATGTGAAAACCCATCTTTACCACTGCCATAACCAACTACTCTAGATTGTGAACTTGGCATGTGTAGCTCTGTGCAGACAGGAGTACAGTCACATCGTTCTTCTCTGCTGACTCTGCAACAGTAAAGGGTCTGTGGAATGAGGCTGAGACAGCTGAGACTGGAGTGACTGTGTCTAACAGCGGGGCAGGAAGGTGTGCCACAACCTTACAGTGGGAATTCCCCATTCCTTCCTAGATGGCTCCCACGCTGTCAGCTCTCACAGGTGATACTTCAAGCAAGGGGAGAATTGCATGTGCTAAAGGCCAGCTTTTTGCTTTTCGCCCAGACTCTCCATCTGGCCTACAATCACAAAATTTCATGCATGAAACTGCTCACAGAAGAAAATTCAGAACATATGACTTCAACTTTCCCTGTACTGTGTGTGGGTCCATTTCTGTCTCTCCTCCAAAAAACCCCTTTGAGTTAAAGTAGACAGTAATAGAAATTCCATACTTACACATGCTGGAGTTTCATTTCAGTGACATCATTTATCGCTTTGACTTTGCCAAAGGGAATAAGTTCACATTATAGGAAAAAAAAAACAGCATCTAGAATGAAATTGGCTAGAAAGATCTCACATTTCAGGAGGACATGCCATACATGGACCTTTGTATTTGTAACCAAAACTTCTTTAGCTAATGAATTGCAACCTTGAAAAGCACTTAGAAAATGAAAACACATTCCAGACAATAAAAAAGACCATGTTAAAAGAGCTCATAATATTTCTTGGAAAGGCATAAAGAGAATTTAGAAGGATTTCATGCAGATTCAATGTGAAAAAGCATGCTGGATAGAAAGCTTAATCATGTTAACTCTCTAGAAGACAAAAGATCAAACATACTTTATGTATATCAATTTATAGAAATCCTGTAACTCCATAGAAGTGTTCTTGTATCTTAATACATGTTGCAGCCTATTTTTAGTTCCTGCAATATGCTTTCTAATATTAATTTTTTTTTGTTTTCAGCTTGCTATGTCAAACCTAAGTAAAAACTGTAAAAAAGGCAATGAATCAAACACACAAACACAGGTGACTAATCTAGATAAATCTTGGAAAAGCGTACATTGAACTATGTGATAATATCTAAAACTGTTGAGATGGTTTAGGAATGAAGTAAAGGGGATATCCAACAGAGGTGAGATCTGTTTCAAGCTTTGGCTGTCAATACCGTGAAGGGAAGAGAGAAAAAAGAATTGGAGTGCAAGAATCTCTTTTTACCAGCATCTTCTCTTCTGAGCTGATATTACATTTCCCTTTGGTTGTGTCACTTATGGTTTTATACCCTGTTGTGCTTATTTGCACCCACTTAGACAGCTTGCTTATGGGCATTTGACAGGAATAAGAACAAGTGAGCAGATGAGAAAGTGAAAAGGAAAGCTCATCAGGGAGCTGCAGATAGCACAGTTCTCATTGGTGCTGGTATCCCTAAAAGGGCCATTTAATTACCAAACTAGAAAGAATGAATCCCATATGATTTTCAGCTCATTGTCTTTAAATGTTACCAAAAAAGTTGGTTATTACTTTAAAGGAACTGTACCAGAAAAATGAACATTTTGAAATCAGTCAATTATAAAATGTAGTGGAGGATGGGAAACGGGTCAATTTACTTGGTTTAGACATTTCTCCCTCATGCAAATTTTCACCATTTGGCTAAGTTCTTTTACATAACATTTGCCTTCCTAGATGACAGCAAATCTTTGATCCAAAATTCTTTCTTTCATTCTGATCACTGCGTAGGAAAGAACATAAGAATGGATGTGTAGGGATACTTCCCTCCAGGACTCTCAGCCTCTGCCATTTTGTAGCTGAGAAATCGCCTAACGCTTCACTAATGTTTTTATGCTTAATGACCTTCAGTAGGATTTTTATTCTAGGACTTTACTCACTTTCTTCCTGAACCCATATATACTCTTAGGGTCTGTGGCTCAATGGGTTAATATATGAAGAAATATAATATTTTTGTCTTGTTTGGCTGTGATTTGTTTATGTTGGAATCTGCCACCTGTTAGTTTAGGTCAATTCTCCTAAAACAGCTATCTAAACTTAAGCAAGCCCAATTTTCCACTGAAGGCCCTCAAAAGACAACTCTGTTGATGATTTAATGAATTTAATTAAAAAACAATGTTTTGGTTCATGCCCAAAACTGAGATACAAGCTAGATGCTTGTGTCAGGGAGACAACAGAACAGCCAGGATAATTTACTACTTGTGTGTAATATTCTGGACCCTATCAGGACTGAGAGAGAGGCTCTCACGTGCTATGCATTTTCCGTGTGTGACAAAGGAAAAAGAAATGCCTGTGCTGATGATGTACCGTGGCTAGAGCAGCTGAGGTATCATAGAGTGGCAATTTACTGAAGAATATGTATGCTGAATGCAATGTGTTGTGATCAAGGAAAGCCAGAATTAATGTAGCTGAAGCATCAGGACTGGTGTTGTGGGGCAACACACATACACACATGCAATTCCTGGGAGTCTAAGTCACTGTTAAATTTAATCTTTAATTGGGTCTCTGGTTTCCTTAACACTGTCTGGAGAAAGGTCTTTCTCAAAGCAAGTGCCTTGTTGTGCTTAAGTCAATGGATAATTGGTATGAATTGGGGTTTATGAGATGATACTTTAATAGGATTAATGTGCAGTAACAGAATACGTGATAGTCACCGCTAGAGA